>NW_006405533.1:0-1724 GCF_000299155.1 Elephantulus edwardii
ATTAGTCAACCATAAAGATGGATAGTTACAAAATGCAGTTTTCATTGAAAAGCACCTGCAGGTGGTCATTGCATATTTGCTGAATGTTTATTGTCTGTCTCAAGAAGACAGACTATCTTTTCAAATGTATTGAATGCATTGGTGACCACACTTTTTCCTTCTGTTGAGAAGGCGTGTCTTAATAATTCATATATACTTTAGGGAAGTAAAGAGACATTTTATCACTTCTAAGCTGACAGATAATTAAAGTGGGCAAAGAGTGAAATTAACAATGCAATGTGACCCTGACTTTTGTAGAAGTGTAGTCCCAAAAGTTGAATAGAAATTGATCAAAAACTGGTAATAAAATCAAGTCAAGAAATGCAGAGCAGATATAGTATATTTTAGACCTGCCCTGTGTCATTTAATTGACGTAGACTTAGGGGGCTCTTGTGGCTTAGTGGTAAGGAATTGTGTCCCTAGCTCAAAGGCAGGTGGTTTGAATCCACCAGCTGCTCCTCAAAAGAAAGTTGAGCAATCTCCTCCCATATGATTCAGTTCCTCTGTAAATTCACTGCAGTCAGCTGTGAGACCTTAGAAAAAGACATCATGCTGGGAAAGACAGAGAGAGGGTCAAAGAAAGAGAGGAAGACCCTCAACAAGGTGGATGAACACAGTGGTTATAACAATGGGCTCAAGTATATCAGAGATGGCGAGGATGGCACAAGGTGGGCAAGGTTCAGATCGTAGGGTCGCTGTGAGTCATAGTCAAGCAGATGGTACCTAACGACAATCCTCAAAATGAAAGAACTGATAGCATAGGCAGTTGCTAACCAGAAAGGCCATGGTTCTTATTCCATCCTCTGCTCATAGGGAAAATATCACCAGTTTTCTTCTGCACAAAGATTTACAACCTTGGAAAAGTGATGGAGGGTCATTATGAGTACGAGCAATGTAATTGCACTGAGCTTTGTTTGATATGCAACATAGTAAAAATTAAAAAAATTAAAATAATTTCTGTCAATATAATGTTATGTTACTCATCAGATTGTTTCCAAATTTTTTTTAATTATTATTTTTTGTGTGTGTACCATCAAATCAGATCTGTCTGGTACAGGAGGATATTGCGCCTCCTTCTCCAGCAGAGCATCTGGTGGATTCGAACAGTGTTCCTCTGGGATTGCAGTACAGGTTCTTGCCACTAGGCCACAAGAGCTCCCCTGTTTCCAAATTTTTAAATGCAATACTTCATTGGATATTCTTGTACAAATGCATGTGTTAGTCCATTTGAATTTGTGCCCTTGCTATGTATGTGGTCTTCCTCTGGAAGAGTCTTTTAAATCTCTATTTAATTAGGTAGAATCTGCTTTTGTTGCTTAGTATTATGAATTCTTACCTTTATCATTAAAGGAGTAAAGAGCAGGACTCTTTGCATGAACATCTATCTTCGAGAGATAACAATGATTAAAATTAATCTAGAAGGGAATTGTTAGGGAAATTTTGTAGTTACTAAGTGATATTCACATAACGATTGAACAATGTTGTAGGAAAGCGCTTTGGAAACAAACTACAAGTAAAAAGTATTGGTATAATTATGATGACGTTCAGCTCTCAGTTACATTTCTATAATTTGATGGCTAATATACATTCATTGATTCTGGTGCATGTAGAAGTTTGTTGTTGTTGTTGTTGTTATGTGCCGTCGAGTCGTTTCCGACTCATAGCGACCCTATGCACAACAGCCC
>NW_006405534.1:0-1722 GCF_000299155.1 Elephantulus edwardii
CTTAACAATATCTAATTTTCCTACATTCATGGTTCTTACATTCCATGTCCCAATCACCAGTGTCTGCTTACAACTGTTCCTCTTCCTTTGTATTTCCATGCTTGAAAGCTCCACCTAAATTGCCCTTTCTGTTATTCTATGTGTTGTACACAGGGTTTTCAGAGGCCTGCTATTTCAGAAATGGATGTCCAATCCTTCTTCCTAGTCTGTCTTGAGAGTTATAATCATCCCCGAATGTCTTTCCACTTTCCCAACATGACATCTTTAAAATTATTGAAGATTCCTTGAACATTGCTGTAGGAATTTTGTTTCCCTCGAGAGCTCTGGTGGGGTGGTTCACAGGAAGCTTCACAGATTAATATAATAACCCCAAGGGGCATGGCTCAAAGCTTCAAGTGGTTCAATGGCAGAAAAATGGGCAATCTCCTCCCATGCTATTTATGGTTTCTTAAAACTTTTGGAAGGGTCAACTATCAATTCAAGGGGGTTATTGTTTGTTTTTACCTCCAAATAAATAACAGAAGTTTTAAACTCAGTCTTTGTTTGCTGTGGAAATTTCTATTATGAAAGAATTTTTAATATTAGAAGTCAAATAGGAAGTATGTATTTTGCTGAGTTGCTTGGCATCTCTGGAATGAAAAAAAAAATATAGTTATCCAGTGACAGCCTCACCTTGAAAGTCTCTGATTTACTATAGAGATAATCTAATCATCAAGAATCTGGTAAATGTTGTCTAAATGTCTAGGACTCTTAGGTGTTGTGGATTATAGAGGAAAAGAAAGTCAAACTCAAGAAATTAAAAATTTTACCAGGAAGATAAAACTAAAAAGGCATTAAATATGGAACAATTACGTGTGGGAGTGGTAATAAAGTGAACTGGAAACCATGAACTGGGGAGAGAAAAGGAAGAGGCCTTGGGATTCATCCTCATGCTTTTTTTTTTTAAGTACTTACTGTGTCTAGGGAGTTCTGATGGCCTAGTGGTAAGAAGCTTCTCTGCAATCCCAAAGGCACATGGTTCAAATCTGTTAGTTGCTCTGCGGGAGAGAAATAAGACAATATCCTCCCATATGATTTACTGCCTCTGAAGGTCAGCTATTTGTCAGTTTCAACTCGACAGCACATAGCAACATAACTCTGTCTAAGCAACTATTCTAGTTGCCAGAGATACAGCAATAAACAGAGTAGATAACATATCTACCCTTAGACTAGGACTTGCATTCAAGAAATATGACAATAGACAAAAATAAGTTAAATGGTCATAGTGGAAAAACAAAAGAGGAAAGTACATTGGAGTGAATGTATATATATTAAAATAAGGTGGCCAGGGACTGTCTGTCTCACTCTTAGAAGTTTATCTAGATGAGCAAACACTTGAAGGAAATGGTAGGATCAGTCCTGTGTCTATGGGGAGGAGAAGACTGTTGTCCCTGGCACAGAAAACAGCAAGTGTGAGGGAAACAACTAGTGTGGCTTGTGGGCAAGTGATCAAGGAAATGAACAGCAGAAAATCATATTAGAAAGGCAACGGGAAAAGTCTGAGCCAGGTCTTGAAGGCCATCATTGGAGACTTCTACTGAGGAAGATGGAATCTTAAGGAAGGGTTTGTGCATTACTACAAGAAGCAAAAAGAGATCTTGAAAAGTGGAAGAATATCCCTTGCTCATGGATAGGAAGACTCAATGTTGTGAAAATGGCAATACTACCAAAAGCAATTTACAC
>NW_006405535.1:0-1713 GCF_000299155.1 Elephantulus edwardii
ACTGTGGCATTTGGACAAGAACAAACTGGGAAGAGGGTAGAGAGAATAATGCAACAATGAATGAGTGGAAGCCCAAAATCTCTGTAAATGTTTATAAAAATTAATAAAATATAATTATAGAAAAAAAAAAAGACTGGGACTTGAGTCACATGCATCTCGGTCCTCAATCATTGCTCCTCAATAATTTGGAGAGGCCTGTGACTGCAGACTTTCCCAATGCAAAAATCCAATATTTCTTTTAGATATGAATAATAGTAAAAATTTTCCCATTAGTCTTTTAAAAATATTTTTATTTTAATGAAATACTTTACAGAAAAGTTGGATTTTCATTCATTCATTGTTGCACATTTTCCTCCCTACCCACCCCAATTACTATATATATATATTCATTCATTCATTCATTCATTCATTCATTCATTGTTGCAACTAGTAAATGTCTTTGTCCCTAGTTTTTTCCCCCATTTTAGCTCCAGTCCAGGAACACACATTGCATTTACTTGTCCTGTCTTTAACCTGGGAGAATTCCTCAGCTTTTCCTTTTCTCCTTCTTTACCTTTTATGACAGTAACATACATAAAGTGCCCAGACCAGTCTTTTTGGTGTATCTTATCATTCCTCAGGATTAGATTCGGTGTGGACATCTTTGGCAGGATCAATGTCAAAGAGATGTTGTATTCTCAGGGCACTGGCATCAAGAAGCACATATGTTAGTTTTTCCTCTTGTAATGACTTAATTTTGAATGCCTGATTAAAGTGTATTCATCAGATGAGGCTAGTTTTCCTTTGTTTCTTTACAAAATTGAAACTATTGTGGTTTTTGTAAAAGTTTACCCAGAAAATTAGGTTTCCATTCAACATTTCCTGCAGTTTGTTTAATAACACTGGTTACATTTTTCAATGTATCATTTTTCTCATTATTTCCTTTCTGGTTGTTCTGTTTTCAGTAATCTGGTTTCCCTAGACTTGCTTTCTTATTTTTCTTTTGCATCACTGTCCATTGTTTAGTGTCGTGGATACAATATATTTCCTTCTTTAATTTAGGAAGTTTATTAGGCTAAAATATGTGTAACAGTTTTAATTTTAACCATTTTAAGCTATATACTTCAGTGACATTAGTTACAATTACAACGTTGCACAACTATCACCATTATTTCCTAAACAGAAACTGTATACCCATGATTAAGCAGTAACTCTTTCTCTCTTCCCTCAGTTGCTCATAACTAACAATAAACCTATGCACTTGCTTATTTGAGGTATTTCATGCAAGTGAAAGTGTAATTCCTGGATGATGCAAACAATTATTCACTCAACTACTAACCAAAAGGGATCTTGTTTATAGGAAATATAAATCTTGAGCTAAATTTAAAAGATAAGCAGGAAGATCTTTTGTCTGGTAGTATAATGAAAGTGTAATTCCTGGATGATGCAAACAATTATTCACTCAACTACTAACCAAAAGGGACCTCACTTTTCCTCTCTCCTCTCTCCCTTCTCCCCTCATATAATAATAGTATAATATTTGACCTTTTGTATCTGATGTATATTATTTAGAATAATGCATTCAGGCTTTATCCATGTCATAGCACATATCAGAGATTCATTTCTCTTCCCATCTTATGTGTGTATCACATTTTATTTATTCATAGATTGATGAACAGATAGACATTCCTCTGGTATTCTCTGCTTTCAGCCAAGATCCATCTAACATCAGCT
>NW_006405536.1:0-1722 GCF_000299155.1 Elephantulus edwardii
ATGATTCACAGCAACCCTATGAACAAAAGATCTGAACCCTGTTCTATCTTGCACCATCCTCACGCTTCCTGACACAGAGGACTCCATTGCAGCTGTTGCTGTATCAATCCGCCTAGTTGAGAGGCTTCTTCTCCTTTACCAACCTTCCACCTTTCCCAACATCATGTCCTTTTTCAAGCAATTGCACCTCTAGCAACATGTCCAAAGTATGTGAGGTGAAGCCTCATCATTCTTCCCTCCAAAGTACTCTGGTTGCAGCCTCTCCAAGAAATAGCTGTTTGTTCTGTTGGCCATCCATTGGATGTTCAGTGTTCTTCCTCAACACGTCAGCTCAAAGATGCTCTTTTCCAGTCATCCTTATTTATTGTCTAGGTCTAGGATGCATAGCTAGGAATCAGAAAGACTGCGGCCTGAATCACACATACCTTAGTCCTCAAACTGACATCACTACTCCTCAATAATTTGGAAAAGTCCCTAACTGCAGATCTTACCATTGCAATATATCTCCTTTCATCCTGACTGTTCGTACCAAGGCAGTTAATTGTGGATCCAAGTTAGATGAAGTTGCTGACAGTTTCAATCTCCTCTCCATCCATCATGACGTTGCCTATTGGCCCAATGATAGGAATCTTCATTTTCCTGACATTGAGATGCAATCCATACTGAGAACTGCATTCCTTGATCTTCTGGAACAAGTGTTTCAAGTCCTCCTTACTTTCAGTAAACAAGTTTGTGTCATCTTAATAATGCAGGTTATTGATGAATTTCCCTCTAATCCTGATGCTACACTCCTCCTCATAGAGTACAGCTTCTCAAATTATTTGCTCAGCATACAAACTGAATAGGTATGGAGAAAGAATACAACCCTGACACACTCTCTTCCGGATTCAAAACCATGTAGTGCTCCCCTGCTCCATTCATACAACAGCTTCCTGATCTAAGTATGGGTTCCTCAGAAGCACAGTTAAGTGCTCTAGGGTTCCCATTCTTCTCGATATCAACCACAACTTGTCATGATCTGTACAAACACCTCTGCACAATCAACAAAGCTAAAATAATCTGTTCTGGTATTCCTTACCTTCAGCCAGCATCCATCTAACATTACTAATGATATCCCTGGTGCCATGGTCTCTTCTAAATCCTGCTTGAACTTCTAGCAGTTCCTTATCTATGTACTGTTCCAGATGTTTTGAATGGCTTTCAGCAGTATTTTGTTTGCATGTGATATCAATGATATTGTTCAGTAATTACCACATTCAGGTTCCCCTTTCTTGGGAATATGAATAAATATGGACCTATTTCAATCCATTTGCCAAGCAGCTGTCCTCAAAATTTTGGAGCATAGACCTGTGAGTGCCTCCAAGGCTACATCGGTAAATTGAAGTAAGTCAATTGGTATCCCATTAATTCCTGGCTCCTAAGTTTTTGCCGGTGCCTTCAATGCAACTTCTACTTCCTCTTTCCTAGATCCTGTTCATATGGTACTTGGTGAAATTTTTCAGTGTCAGTCAATTCTTTCTGGTACAGTGACTCTGTGTATTCCTTCCATCTTCTTTTTTTTTTTTTCCTGAGGAGTAAGTTTTTAATAATTAAGTTTCCTAATAGCACAAAGCAAAGGTAGCAAAGTTTCATCTTTTATACTTTGAACATGTAACTAGGTGAGGCTCCTCCTTGAAAAGGGACATCACAGGAGTCCAGAATTAAGGTTGCATAGAGAAGTGT
>NW_006405537.1:0-1683 GCF_000299155.1 Elephantulus edwardii
TGGTGGTGGTGCTGGTGGTGGTGGTGGTGCTGGTGGTGGTGCTGGTGGTGGTGGTTGACCATCAGATCGGAACCTACTCATAGCTAACTCTCCATCGGGTTTTCAGAAGTAGTCAATCACACAGGAGGAGATTGTCCGTATTTCTCCCCTGGAGGACCTGGTGGATTCAAACCGTGTACCTTTGGGTTGCCAGCCCAACTCCTTACACTAAGCCACCAGAGCTCCCTGAGAAAGAAGAAACACTGCCAATTAAATGACGACATGCCATCGATTGTAAGATGATATTTGAAAGAGGGGTGCGCGTGGGAATGAGGGGCATCCTGTGACATCAAAGTTGGAGGCACTAGAAGGGAAATGAAGATGAACCCGGGGATTAGGGAGTGTCCTTTGGGACACATGTGGGGGAAATTCTCTGGGACAGCACATGTGAATGGAGATCTGGAGGAAGTCAGGGCTGGGATGACCCTTGGGAAGAACGTGCCAGATGAATGGTGTGGCGTGAGCTGGGCTGAGAAGCAGGACAAGTCCCGACCACATCCTTCTGCAGCCCGCGTAGGAGGTCTTCCCAGTCTCCTCCAAGGAAGACTGGGCCCCTCTCATCTCCTCCACGCAGGGTTCTGATTGAAAAACGGGGGGATTGAGAAACGCTTCTCAACATACTAACTCCCATAGTCCTTGAAAGACCCAACCAATCCCTCCATTAAAAAATAAACTGACAACACTTCTCAGGACAAAGAGAAGCAGGCAAACAGGTTGTGTCTACACAAGTAATAATGCACCTTGGAGAAGCAGTGCTTTCTGTGTCAGGTCAGTGGTTCGAATCCCCTTGCCACTTCATGGAGAAAGATGGGCAGCCTTCTCCCAGAAACTACTCAGTAACAGTGAATTTTAGTTTTATTTTCACAGTGGGATACTAAAAACTCATTGCCATTGTGTAGGAAGGAATTCATAGTTGATCCTCCTCTGAGTTTCCAAGGCAGTAAATCACACAGAAGGAGATTGAGCGTCTTTCTCCCAAGGAGCCGCTGGTGGACTTGAGCTGCCTGAGAGGCATGGACTTTGAGTTAGCATTACAGCTCCCTATGGTCTACACTGCCTTTCCTCCCGATGGAATACTACCCAGCCATCAAGAGAAATGAGTTGCTAACACACGGGCCATCAGGGATGAACCCAGAAAGCATCCTGAGTGTAAAAAGTCAACTGTGTAAGGATAAACACTACAGTTTCACTTAGAAACAAACATTAGGGAGCACTGATGGCCTAGTGGCAAGAAGCTGCACTGCAATCCCAAAGGTGCTCGGTTCGAATCCACCAGATGCTCTGCTGGAGAAGGAAGGACAATCTCCTCCTGTACCAGTCGGGTCTGATTCAACAGTACATAACAAGGCAGGGGGGCGGGAGGGGGGAAGAGAGAGAAACAAATATGAAGAAAAAAAGATTCTTGGTGGTTCCCATGGATGAGAGGAAGGGAATGTGTCTTAGAGGGTTTTGAGTTTCTATCAGTGGTGCCGAGATAACTCAGAAAAGGAACAGGTGTTTGTCTGTACAGTAGGGAGGATGAAATTGATGGCTCTTCATTTTACATGAAGAAAGTGATAAATTGGTGAATATTTTGTTGTGTATATTTTCACAATTTTAAAAAAATATATTTTTTTTAAATTATTATTAAATTTTATTAGTTTT
>NW_006405538.1:0-1655 GCF_000299155.1 Elephantulus edwardii
TTGCCATTCCCTATCACTCCTCCCTGAGAGAGACTTCACCCTGAGTCATAAGTAAAAGGGGATGGTATATTCTCTTAGCTACTTCCTGCTGAAAAGGGACACTATAGGTTTCAGGGTGAAGATCTTCTCTCCCTACTCTAACGGGCCCGTTTGGCAATAGGAAACATGTAGACTATAGTGGAGATTGATTTTGGAATTTAGATGCACTGTCGTCAATTGTGCTTAGCCATACATGTTCATATCCTTGATGTATCATTGAACTGTTGTAGCCTAGAAGACACAAATTTAACTAACAAGTTAAAAGTACATGAGTCAAAAATTAAAAAGAAATAATATTCCAAGTAGAGGTTCTAATAGTGGCACAAATCAAGTTACAGAGGGAAGGTAGTTCTTAAAATAAAAGGTCTATTGACTAGCACTTTGTCTATTATAGTATAAAGGTTTATTCTCTTTAAGAAGTGCTTCAAGTCCTCCTCACTTTTAGCAAGCAAGGCAGTGTCATCAGCATAATGCAGGTTACTGATGACCCTTCCTGCAATCCTGATGCCACATTTCTCTTCATAGAGCCCAGTTTCTTGAATAATTTGCTCAACATACAGATTGAGCACAACTTTGATACACTCCCTTCTTAATATTAAACTGTGTAGTGTTCCCTTGCTCTGTTCACACAACAGCCTCCTGGTATAGAAGTGCTCTGAGATTCTCATTCTTCTCAATTTTAGTCATAACTTGTTATTATCTACACAGTCAAATGCAATTTTGTAGTCAATAAAGCATAAATAGACATTCTTTTTGTATTCAATTTTTACTTTATTGCTAATTTACATTAGTAACAGAGTAAAACTGACGTAAAGCTATAATTCAAAGAAAATAATGGTTTTAAATTAAGAGAAAGATGTTAAGTGTTCTAAGAACTGGGAGCCAGAGTGATACAACAGGAAAAGAATAGGCCAAATATAGATAAGGGCTGAGAGCTTTGGACCTGGAAATGTTGAGCTAACATTATTCTGTAAAAGGGAACCTGCTCTTTGTGCTTCTCATAGATAACTACAGTGCCTTTTAAGCAGTATAAATCTGGTGCTTTGTGAGTATAAAATGTTTATAACAAAGCAGCCGAGATGGATTCTGTTACTTTTTCTGAGGATCCTGGCTGTTGACTAGGGAGCGCTGGTGGTATAGTGGATAGTGAGATGTGCCCCTAACTCAAAGGCCACGTTTGATTCTACACCAGTTTCATTTTATGAGAGCAAAGGATGTGTAGTCTCCTCCTATGTCATTCACAGCCACAAAACCCCAGTGGAGAGTCAGTTATGAATTAGTTAGTATTTTACAGCAATGAAAGAGAGTTGAATAAGACTGGGATGATTGGTACAAAAGGATTTGAGCACACTGAATTAAATATTATGAAAAAATGAGCCCAACCTTAACTATATTAAGGATAAACTATAAAGACAATTCCTTTAAATAAAGCAAGAATTATGAAATCAACTCAAAAGGAGACAGTATTAATGTTTTTTTAGAAAATTTGCTTTATAAACAAAGAATAAACTAGTGGCAAGTTTTCCATATGCTTGAGTAAAAGAATTCAAGCTTAACAAGTTTCAAATACATATATTATTCCAAAGCATATTTAGTGAAAAGAAAAAATAAATGTA
>NW_006405539.1:0-1697 GCF_000299155.1 Elephantulus edwardii
CATCAGGTTCTCCTCAGTTTTAGCAAGCAGGGTTGGGTCATCTGCATAACGCAGATTGCTGGTGGATCTTCCACCAATCCTGATGCCACACTTCTCCTCATACAGCTGAGCCTCCCAGACAATCTGTTCTGCATATAGGCTGAAAAGGTATGGAGATAGGGCACATTCCTGGAGTACGCATGCAGTGTTCCTTGCTCTGTTCTGAAGACTGCCTCCTGGTCCAACTATAGGTTTTGCATTAGCATGATCAAGTGTTCTGCGATTCCCAGTCTTCTCAGTCAGCCACAGTTTGTTATGATCCACACAGTCAAACACATTTGCATAGTCAATGAAACACAGATAGACATTCCTCTGGTATTCCCTGCTTTCAGCTAAGATCCATCTAACATTAGCTACAATATCCCCTTCTAAAAGCAGTTCTCTGCTGATGTGCTGTTCCACTCATTTTTGGATAATGTTCAGCAGAATCTTGCTTGCATGTGAAATCAATGATATTGTTCTATAATTTCCACACTCTGCTGGGTCACCCTTCTTTGGAATGGGAACAAGTATAGATCTCTTCCAGACTAGGGCGGATAGGAGAATTGATGCCTTTGAGCTGTGGTGCTGGAAAAAAGTACTGAATGTACTATAGACTGCTAAGAAAACAAATGATTCATCCTAGAGAGGGTTAAACCGGGCTGCTCCTTAGAGGCAAGGATTCTGAAGCTTTGCCTGACATACTTTGGACATGTTGCAAGGAGGGACCAATCTTTGGAGAGGGGCATACAGCGCAGGTGGATTGATTCAGTGACTGGGATAATTGGGGTGGGTGTGTCAGAGACAGAGAGATGGCACAGAACAGAGCAGGGTTTAGGATTGTTGTACATAGGGTCACTGTGAGTCACAAGGGACTCAACGGCACATAACAACAACAATTTAAAATCACTAATCTTTTTTAAACTTTTTATTAGTTTCACTTAACCATTCATATACATTATGTTTTATACATGTACTTGTGTTTTATATTCTCATTCATATGTTGTTGTTGTTGTTGTTATGTGTCATCGAGTCGCTTGCAACTCATAGCAACCCTATGTACAAGAGCCTTAAATGCTGTTCTATCCTGTGTCAACTTTGCCGTCTCAAACACACTCATTCCCACTCCACTCACAGAATTGATGCATCTCATCGAGGGTCTTCCTCTTCTGCGCCATCCCTCCACTCTCCCAAACATGATGTCCCTCTCCAAGGACCAGTCCCTTCTTGCAACATGCCCAAAGTTTGTTAGATGAAGCTTCAGAATCCTTGACTCCAAGGAGCACTCTGTCTTCACCCTCTCCAGGACAAAGCTGTTTGTTCTCCTAGCCATCCTTGGTATATTCAACACTCTTCTCCATCATCACAGCTCAAATGAATCAATTCTCTCTCTATCATCCCTAGTCATTGTCCAACTCTCCAACGCATAGCACATAATTACAAAGACTATAGCCTGGATCAGGCACACCTTAAGTATCCAGCCTGACATCGTTGCTCTTCAGTACTCTTGAGAGGTCCCTCACAGCTGATTTACCCAATGCAATTTGTCTCCTGATTTCCTGGCTGTTGTTACCAAGAATGTTGACTGTGGAACCACGTAAACTAAAACTGTTAACTGTCTCAATCTCTTCACCATCCACACTGATTCTGCCAATTGGCCCAGTGGTGAGAATCTTTGT
>NW_006405540.1:0-1716 GCF_000299155.1 Elephantulus edwardii
CATAGGGTCGCTATGAGTCGCAGGCGACTCGACGGCACGTAACAACAACAACAACATCTACAGATCTGAAATCATTAACACTACTCCCTCATCCTGGGTGGTGCCCAGACCAAGTCCTAATGAAGAGAACAATGGCAAATGCATGAAAAACAAGGCACTGGACTGGGCAGTCTCACAGCAGTGGAGTTTATCTTGTCCCCACATGGGAAGCATGGATGTTGTGGTCAGCAGGGACAGCGTCAAGTACAGGTCATCCAGCCTCCACTTCTCCAGCCTCAAATGCCAACGTGAATGATACTAAGACTAGCCAGAATGCCATGGACATGACACCATCCATCATTCAGCACATGGGCCAACCACTGGCCATGCCTGCCAAGCACAGTGGCAGCACCACCAGCAAGGGTGCCAGAGCCAGCAACCCAGAACCAAGCTTCAAGGCAAATGAGAATAGCCTTCCACCAAGTTCAGTATTTTTATCTCCAAAGGAGTTATCCAGGTTCCCACCAATCCCTTGCCACAGGAGATACCTCCTTTATCCAGCACCAGAGTTATCAGCACTCTCTCCTTACATGACAAAAGAATTTCAGCATGGAGATCAAGCTATTGCTGAAGTATCATAAATTCTTGATGAAGATATTCCAAGGTCATCCCAGTCTGCTTCATGCCCTGCTATATAAGGACTGACAAGTACTGCAAAGGAGCAGCAGTAGTTGCCTGTCCTGTCAGTGTGACTGCGGCGGTTGTGGTGGTGGCTACAAGAGAAACTAAAGAAGTTATTTCAGCAATAATTAAGTGTAGGTCTATAGCTTTTTTTGTCTGGGTCAAAACTTTAACTAACATAGAAGGGGAATGAAAAGGAGTGCACTAGTTGAGAGGGAGCTAAACATAAGGCAGCACAGTAACAATATATATAAAGGTAAAATTATGCTCCCCATTTTTGAGGCAATTAGTGATGATTTCTTTGGCATCGTTAGTGTTATTGAAAACCACAAAGTAATAGAAATTGTGAAGAAAAGTTGTAACATGTAAGGGGGAGGCTTGAGATTGTTTGTTGCTGCATAGTGTTAGCCCCAGCAATTCCATATGCATGGCCTCCCTCTTTTATGATATAGCTGGTTGAGCAGCTTGTCTCCAGGAGTCATTGGTACAAATGGTGGTGTTTAGGGCAAGATAAAGAGGTCTCAAATCCCTGGTTCCTGGGTCGCAAAATGACGATGAGGGTATGGACAAGTACCCAACAGCCATAGTGTAGTTAATCAAAGGTGTACTATTTGGAAAAACTAGAACCCAGTTCTAAAGGTTATGACCTAGAGGGTTAGCTTTTTTTTTTTTTTTTTGCATCTGCAGTTATACCAGGCTTCAAAATCAAAGGTGATGTGTTCACAATAAGAAATAGATGGAGGGGAAGATACTAAAGTTATTAGGGATATAGTCTATATAATTGGGTTGTAAGCCAGAAACCAGTTTTGAAAGAGACCTGTTCTAGTGTCACACAAGAAGTATTTTTGTTGGTGTTATTAACAACCCAATAAGCTACAGGGAAGTGTAGGCCATCTAATATGGACATTTTTATAGGAGTTATTTCTCTTTCTTGGCAGGGCTGTATCAGAGGATATACATGTGGTTGACATACATAAGGTTGGGATGTTGTGTCCAAGGTAGTTAATAGACAGTAGGTCTGGAGACTAAGGTGTGTCTGATACAGGCCATGGTCTT
>NW_006405541.1:0-1718 GCF_000299155.1 Elephantulus edwardii
CCACTCATTCATTGTTGCACTATTCTCTCTACCCTCCTCCCAGTTTGTTCTTGTCCAAATGCCACAGTGCTTGTCAAAGCCAGTTTGAAGTAAAATAAGAATATTGAGGCTGATGTGAAATATCAATCAAATAAAATCAAATCAGGTCTTGGGATACTAAGTAATAAAGAAAGAAGTTGTTATAGAGGCCAAGGAAAAAAAGAAAGAATTTGTTTTATAATAGACACTGTGGGTATTTGTTTTTGTGTACCAAAGAGTCAGAACTGACTCATAGCTGACCATCTGGAATGACTTAAGGTTGCAATGCAGCTTCTCGCCACTAGGCCACCAGAGTTCCCTGTGGATATTTAAACATCTAAATAAGATATAGCTTGCCTCCAGAAACTCTATGAACTTGCAGCAATTATGAAAGTTATACAAGTATTCAGGTCTTTCATTCATAGGGTCACTGAGTCATCTACGACTTGACGGTACTTAACAACAACAACAAATAAGTATAATACAATCTGGCTGTATTTTAATTTTCTTTTATCTATCAATCATCCCTTTGGTGGAACTTTTGGATTAAGACATGTTTGGAAGCAAGAGTGGCATCCACTTTCTAAACAACATTCCTCTCTCTATGAATTTTGAGAAATGACTATCGTTATAGAAAGTCTTCAGGTCTTTAATTCAAGTCACTATGAGTCATGCTCTACTAGAGGGCAATCAATAACAATATAATCATCCCAGATCACTTGTTTGTTCATATGCAAAACCTTTACTTGGACCAGGAAGCTGTCCTCAGAACAGATCAAGAGCATGGTTCAAAATCAGGAAGTTGTGTGCCAGGGGTGTATCCTCTCTCCATACCTTTTCAATCTATACGCATTTCAGATCATTCAGGATGCAGGGCTTCATGAAACATCAGAATTGAAGGAGGAGGCATCAACAACTTATGCTATGTAGATGACACAACATTGCTTGCTGAAACTGAGGAGGATCTGAAGTGCTTGCTGCAGAGGGTCAAGGACTGTGGTCTTCAGGATGGATTGAACTCAACATTAAGAAGACAAAGATTCACATCACTGGGCCAATTGGCAGCATCATGATAGATGGTGAAGAGATTGAGGTTGTTAACAGTTACAACTTACTCAGCTCCACAATCAATATGCTTCGAACAAAAAGTCAGGAAATCAAAAGATGAATTGATTTGGAAAAATCTGTCAAGGACCTCTCCAGAGTACTGAAATGTAGCAATGTCCATCTAGAGACTAAGATACATCTAATCCAGGACAAGGTCTTCACACTTACTTGTTTTGTGTCACAGAGCTAGACAATGACTGAAGATGACAGAAGAATTGATGCTTTTGAGTTAAGGTGCTGGAGAAGAGTCTTAAACATACCATAGTCCACCAAGAAAATAAACAGGTCTGTCTTAGAGAGTGTGAAATCAAGCTTCTCCTTGGGAGCTAGGATTTTGAAGTTCTATCTCACATACTTTCGGCATGTAGCCAGGGAGGACCAGTTTTGGAGAAGAACACCATGCTTGTAAGCATGTAGTGACAGTGCAGGAGAGGAGGACCCTAGATGAGATAGATTGATACAGTAACTGAGGCAATGGGTATTGTTGTTGTTGTTGTTGTTATGTGCCGTCGAGTCGCCTGCGACTCATAGCGACCCTATGTACAACAGCCCTAAACCCCGCTCTGTCCTGTGCCAATCGCACTGTCTCTGAC
>NW_006405542.1:0-1718 GCF_000299155.1 Elephantulus edwardii
TCTGTTATTTAAGGTCAGTGAGTTGGAACTAACTTGACAGCAGTGAGTTTTGGAATAAGGGGTGTGACTCTTTGACCTAATAACTACTTTTCCCCTCCTCTTTCAGGGCAAAGAGCAGGAACATACATTTGTCTTTAGACTGGAACACCCAAAAGCATGCAAACATCTGTGGAAATGTGCTGTGGAACATCATGCTTTCTTTCGTCTTCGAAGCCCCGTGCAAAAGAATTCTTACCGTTTGGGGTTTATCCGACTAGGGTCACGATTTAGATACAGGTTCATTTTAACAGTTTACTGTAGTTTTCTTTGCCACCAAAATTAACATACCTGATTATTTTATAGATGTAGAAACTAAGATGCAATCAGGAGAATGAAAGTATTTTGCTATAATTGGCAGAAATAGAAAGAAAAACTAGGGTATTCTTTTACTGGTTGTAATTTCCTCATCAGACAAGAAAACATAGTAATGGCAGTGTGTATTTTGACATTGACTTTTAAATGTGTGTTTTAACATTGACTTAATATATTAGCCAGCTCCCTAGTTTTGTTTTTTTTTAATTGTCAGCTCCCTAGTTAAATCCATACGTTAAGAGCTTATGGTTTGTTTCCTTTACACCTAGATAACGTATAAGAAAAAAAGATATTCTGCATTTACTAGGTAGAAAACTGGTGAGGATAATACCTCTGTTCCTTCGTAAGCCTGAATTTGCATTGTTCTTCTAGAATCCTAGTTTAGTTTGTTGGTCATAGAAATGTTTTTGTTTTACTAGAGCATAGTTTATTGACTTTCATGGGCGTTTTTGGGTTAAGAGCAGTTTATGAGTGTCAGTATGTGTAAATCATACTGCTGTATGTATCATTTCTGCTGTAAATGCAGAAATTGATTATATAGAATTTATGTGAGAGAGCTTCTATATTACCTGTATTTTAAAAAGAAGAGACATTTCCCTTAAGTAATGGAAACTAAGAAAAAAGGGAAATAGTTTTGAAAAGTAGTTTGGAAGATTGTGAAAAAGTATATTGCAATTAGAAAAAGTAATTTTAAAAAAATCTCACTTCTGCACATTTAATTTGAGATTTGAACTATGAGTGTGGAGATAAGTTCTGTAAAAAGCACAAGATGTTCGAGAATGACCCAGTGTATTCTTATTGTGCATACCTACTTCAGAGTAATCAATATACTGTGTGTTACATATTTTGTAGTAACCTAACCAGTGAAAAAAAATGATAAGGTAAAGAGTTGTCAAAACTGTTAGTGTTAGCTTTTCAGATGAAGGTCAGGCTTAAGGAGAAACTGAGAATAGACTACCTTATTTTTGTATATATCTGATTATTATATGCTTCACATCTCTTCCCTGACAATATGCTTGATTTATTTTAGTGGGAAAACTGAGTATCAGACCACAAAAGCCAATAAAGCAAGAAAATCAGCCACCTTTGAAAGAAGGTCCAGTAAACGATATTCTCGAAGAACTCTACAAATGAAAGGTGAAATGTAGTCTTGTTTCATAGGCTGGTTTTTCCTTGGCTAGCTGAATACTTTTATGTTTGTTTCTGTTAAAAGGAAGCTCTGATGGCTTAATGGGTAAGAAATTGTGCTGCCAAGGTAAAGGCAGGCAGTTCCAATCCATCAACAATTCCCCAGGAGAAGGATAGGCAACCTCCTTTTGTTCAGTTTATAGCCCCTAAAAATTATTTAAGGCAGACTTCCCCCCCCC
>NW_006405543.1:0-1717 GCF_000299155.1 Elephantulus edwardii
CGCAGCAGTAATAGGGACCTTGGGGTCCAGGGAAACCATTGGAAGGCCAACCAAAGGGGTGGCCATCTGTCCCCATGAGGGTGTATTCCTGCTCCATTCCAAACCAGGGGTGTTGGTTGCTCACCATGTCCATTATCCGTTTACAAGTGTGCCTTAAATTGGTCTCTAGAATAAAAAATGTTGATACACTATTAGGGACACATGGACCAAATGCTGAAGTACAGTGCTGATGGGAAAATGGCCCTTAGAGTGCATGGAGCAGAGACATTCACAGTAAGCTGTGCTGACCTAGAATAAACTCTTCTGCGTCCTGCAGCTCAGGAAGCAGGGGAAAGGAGAGAAGCTGTAACTGTACCTTTAGAGTGAGACTCCAGGAAACTCTGGTTATAATTAAACTCAGCTACAACCAAGTCACATGGGAACGAACGCAGAACAGAACAAATTTTCACCTTATCTGCATGCTGGCCACCTCTCAAGTACCAAATGCCAGGCACTTAAATCCTCTATTCACGAGACAGCTGCTGCTAGCTGACAGCTTTCTTCCTAGTTCCACAGGCATTTTAGAATCAAATCAACATGTCTGCAATCATTTGTCCATTATGAGGGTATCTATGCCAAGTGAGAAGATTACATGCTAAGCTACATAGTATTATGTCCCTGTGATATAGGTCTCCTTAATGTTGAAGAGAAAGAAAATGGGGTGAGGGAGGGAAGGAATCTCAGATAAGCCCAATTAGACTCAATTTCCATGCTGAATAGAATTTTAAAATATTAATATAAGACTCACTGTTCATGTAATGATGACTTAAGGAGATCATGTTAAGACTTTGATATTTACAAAATGTTAAGACCTTTTATCGACCACTGATGGCTCAATGGTTGGATTCTCCTCAGCGACTCCATAGGAGCAAAGTCCTGCCAATCTCATTCTCACTCACTGCCATGGAGTCAAAGCCAACTCACAGCTGTCCCTGGAGCGCACTTCCAGAGGCTATAAAATGCATGAGAGGAGACTGCCCATCTTTCTCCTGGGGAACAACTGATAGAGTTGAACCACATGCCTTTGGATTGGTAGTGCGAATTTCTACTTAGAAGGCCAGGTTATAGCCTATAAAACACTATTTAAAAAAAAAAAATCAATTCTACTGTCATATATATATATATCCCTCACACCAGGGTCATTGTGAGTGATAACTGACCCAACAGCACACTAAATAAACAAGCTGTATAAAGTCAAATAGCAGCCAGTATTTGATGTAAAAGTCTTCTAAGTGCATAGCACACTGTCACTCATTCCTTTTTTTTCCCATTTGTAAATTGTTGCATTAAATATAAACAGCAGAGCCTTGGGGCTAAAAACCTAAGAATTCTGATTCAGGACTCAAGTTCTTAAACTCTAAACTTTATACTACAAGTAGGCAAAGCAGGGGACTCCAGAAGAACTCAAGCCATTTACACAGTCTATAAAAGAGACCGGGGCAGCACAAGTCAAAACTATTTTTTAAAAGGAAATTAAAAGTGAGTGAAGAGCTGGATTAGTAAATTTGTTCTGAGATAGTCTCTTCTCACTCCGCTGATAGCACACTCGAGTTGGGAGGCATGCATATCAACCCCATACATACCTGCAGGCTTTCGGTTGTACTTAAAGACTTCACAGAACACCAGCTTGTTGGGGTCCTTGCGGAAAGGATCCCGAAACATGGCAGCAGGGAGGAGA
>NW_006405544.1:0-1707 GCF_000299155.1 Elephantulus edwardii
GATAATTGGGATGGGAGTATCAGAGACAGTGCGATTGGCACAGGACAGAGCGGAGTTTAGGGCTGTTGTACATAGGGTCGCTATGAGTCGCAGGCAACTCGACGGCACATAACAACAACAACAACAATAATTAACAACCCCCCACCTGCCCATCAGTACCTCTCTTCTTCTGTCCCCCCTTCGATCCTCAGACTCACCCAGCATAATGTTCTCCCGTCTCCCCAAAGTTAGGTAGTAATTTACAAAATCATTGCTCCTGTGCGCTGCAAAGTATTCCTTTGTATTAATGTACCACACCTTCTCAACCCAGTTGTTTGTGATTGGGCATTTGGTCTATTTCTATGCTCTTGCAATGGTGAATAATGCTGCTGTGAACACTTTGAGCCTCAGTTCTCATTTTTGGGGGGTATATTCCTAGCAATGGAATAGCTGAGTTGTATAGAATTTCTATGTTCAGCTTTTTGAGGAAGCACCAAACTGCCTTCCAGAATTGTACCATTTTACAATCCTACCAACAATGTATAAGAATTTCTATCTCATCACATCCTCTCCAGCATTTATTATTTGCTGTCCTGTTAAACTTTGCCACTGCTACTGGAGTTGTTCTCTCATTGTGGTTTTTATTTGCATCTTTCTTATTGCCAGTGATTTGGAACTTTTCTTCATGTGTCTGTTGGCCACTTCAATATCTTCTTCTTTGAGATAATTATTTAAGTTCACAAAGACATATACACAAAATTTAAGGTTTTTAAAAATGAGAAAATTTTGGAAAAATCATATCCATAAGTAGGAGTGTAGTGTTATCGGTTTATGGCTAAAAATGGCTTTCCCAACCATTTAGTTTTGATTTTGCCATGTGAATGGGCAGGAATATGTGGCTAGAGTGTGGTAGCCTGTCCACAAGGGAATTCACTAGTCTCACCACTAAGTTGAGCACATCTAGCAGCAGAAATTGAGAATCTCACCACCAGCTACGAAGAAGCAAGAGAATACAGCTTGTTCTTTAGGAGCAGAGGGGGCTTTGCCAGCCATACCAGGGACTTTGGGAGCAGCAGACATAGCCACTGCCACAAAATACCAGAAACCTGACATGAGATGGGGAGGACTTTGGGACTGGTACCCCATGGGAAAACAGAGCTATGAGCCTTTGCCCAAATTTGATGAATAGTCTATGGTCAAGAGGGTTGGAGAGCAGGCTCTGAAGAGCCATAATTGTGCAAGACTAAGCTTTGTAACACTTACTTAAAGCCTTAATGAGCCTTAAGGCTTAGGTGTCTGCAAACACATGTCAGCACGTGTCTTGACTGATTGTATTCTGCTACTAACCTGAAATACAGCCTTTTTACTTCTCTAAAATGGTTCTTTGAATTATCCAACAGATTTTGGACCTAGTAAAACAGTAAGATTGGTGTTGGATTGAATGGAAAGATGTGCAGGAGTTTGTGGGATATGTCTGACTTCACGGGACTTGGTTTTGGGGTGTTATTGACAGGAGTTGGTAACACAGTTACATATGATCATCACCTCATCCTTTCTCTTTAATATGAGAATGATAAATATTAATGTTAATAAAATAATAAGTTATAGCTAGGCAACATCATGATGGATGGCAACGAGATTGAAACTATCAACAATTTCATCTCACTTAGATCCACAATTAACACCTTTGATACCAGCAGTCAGTAAATCTAGGAGTTGTATTGCACT
>NW_006405545.1:0-1715 GCF_000299155.1 Elephantulus edwardii
CAATGATGCCAGGCTAAAGACTAAGTTTCACCTGATCCAAGGCATAGTCTACTCAGTTGCTTGCTATATGTCTGAGAGCTGGACAATGAATAAGGGTGGCAGAAGAAGAATTGGCATTTTTGACCGATGGTACTCGTGAAGAGTATTGAACATAACATGGACTGTCAAGAGAACAAACATGTCTGCCCTGGTCATGGTGAAAGCAAGTTTCTCCTTGAAAGAGGGAACTCTGAAACTCTGCATCACATATTTTGGGCATGTTGTCTGGAGGGCTCAGTCCTTGGAGAAGGACATCACACTTGGAAGTATAGAAGTTTAGCATAAGAGAGGAAGATCTTAGATGAGATGGATTGACGCTATGACTGTGGTAATAGGGTTAGGTGTGTCAAAGAAGGTGAGATTGGCTCAGAATAGGGCAAGGTTCATAGTCCTTGCTCATGGAGTCCCTAAAAATCATAGTTGACTGGCAGGGCCCATAACAAAAACAGCAAGAAAAATAAATCACTCTTATGTAACATCTATTAAGATACCTTGGAGATATAAAGCCTTAATGTGGAGTCATTTTTGTTTATAAAAGCCATAAAGACTCCTGGGTCCCACTAGGTTGTATGGGTCCATCTCACATATAAATTCTTAATAAATTACTTTATTGTAAACATAGAGTTGCCACCCTCTGTCTGTGATCTTACTTAAAAAAACAAAATCCCCAAACGCAAACCATTCAAACTAACTGTGACCAAGTCAGGCATACCTCATAGCAGCCTTTCACTGGGTTTTAAAGACTATATATTTCAACAAGATACTGTTCACCTTTCTCCATGGAACTTCTAGTGGATTAAAACCACTATCTTATAATTTGAGGGTTTTCCTTTACTTTTATAAGTCTGATGTTCTTTTGCAGGGACTTTCCTGACAACATGGCCAAAATCCATGAAATGTAGTCCCACTGTACTCTTTTCAAAGATGTACTCTAGCTGTGCTTCTTAAAAAAATTCATTTATCCTTTTCCTGTTTGTGGGATAGTCAATATTCTTTGCCAATACCACAGTTTAGAGGCATAAATTCTTTTTTTCCTCTTTTTTTATGAAACATCTGATTTATGAGTGGTTATATTCAGGCCAATATCCCATTTTTAAGCTCATATTTTTCTTTATAATGTATAATATGGAATAAATTCTTTGTGAGCCTCAATGGAAGATTATAGAAGAATCTTAAGCTAAATTTTTCCCTAGCACAAAATATATAGAAACATTTCAGCTTAAAACAACTTTTCAGTCATGAGAGAGATGCTTTTGAAATGTAACTATTTTAATACATTATTGCTTTGAATCATATTTTGTCTAGATTTCCCTGAAGTAAGTGGGAGTCATCTGTATAAGAATTCTTAGACGACTTCTATTTATACTCAGCAATGGGAATTATCCTTACTTTAATAAAACACTCAACGAGGCTTATAGAAGTAGTGTGTAGAGATTTATATATTCCCTGAATAATTATTTCTTATATTTGCTGGATGTGGTATTACCCTAAAAGTTGGCTTTTGTAGCCTTTAGGTAGCCCCCTCTAGTCTCCAGCTGCCGTAACTGCAGACACCTAGTATTGCAAATCAGCATCAGCTGTGGGACTAAGATATGAAAGTGCTTCCGACACTGAGTAGCAAGATTTGAAGTGAGAAAGACTTAAAGCAAGACTCTGGTGAGATAGAGATCCTGTTG
>NW_006405546.1:0-1715 GCF_000299155.1 Elephantulus edwardii
CCCTCTATGAGATGGATTGACCCAGTGACTGGGGTAATCGGGATGGGTGTGTCAGAGGCAGTGCGGTTGGCGCAGGATAGAGCAGGGTTTAGGGCTGTTGCGCATAGGGTCGCTATGAGTCGGACACGACTCGACGGCACATAACAACAACAACAACAGCAATCTATTAGAAGAACAATCAGGAAAAAGAAGTAAGGAAAATGAAGAAAGCATAAGAACCAGGATCAAGAGGAATAACTTAATGTGATTGGAATTCCAGAGCAGGAAGAGATGAGACAAGAAGAAAGAAAGGGAGGGGGGAACAAAAGCACAGGAAATCAGAAATTGTTGAACATTTGCTGGAAGAAAACCTCACAGATATTATTAAAAGAGAAAATAAGCATTCATAAAGATTAATAAACCCCAAGCAAGATAGATTCCAAAAGAAAAACACTAAGATTTATCACAATAAAATTTTCCAAAATTAAAGGCAAAGAAAGAATACTGAGTTCCTTTCTCACCACATCCTCTCCAACATTTATTACTTGCTGCCCTGTTAAACTTTGCCACTGTTACTAGAGTGAGATGGTACCTATTGTGGTTTTGATTTGCATCTCTCTTATTGCCAGTGATTTTGAGCATTTCTTCATGTGCCCGTTTGCCTTTCGAATATCTTCCTCTGTGAAAATTCTTTCCATGTCTTTTGCCCATTTTATAATTGGGTAATTAGTCTTTTTCTTGTGGAGACCCAGGAGTATTCTATAAACTTCCATTAGGAGACTCTCCTCTGAGATGGCACAACCATTCTGGGATACAGTTTGGCACTTCCTCAAAAAGCTCAACATAGAAATTCTATATGACCCAGCTATTCCACTACTCGGGATATATCCTGAGAAAATAAGCACTGAGGCACAAACTGAGATTTGTACACCAATATTCATAGCAGTATTATTCACCATCAAAAGACATGGAAGTAGCTGAGATGTCCAACCACAAACGAATGGATTGAGAAATTATGGTACATTCACACAATAGAACACTACACAGCATGCAGGAGTAGTGATTTTGTAAATTATTACCTAACTTGAGAGGGACTAGAGAGCATCATGCTGAGCAATCGAACTCAGTCCCACAAAGGCAAATATTGTATAAGTTCAGTATTGTAGAATGAGTATGAGGATCCAAGGGGGGGGGAGGGTGGAAGCAGAGGGATGAGGATGAACAGGGGGATGGGGTGATTAATCATGGATTGTACAATTTGATGGGTGAGGGGAGTGAGGGAGATTGGAAGAATCTGTTCTGGAAAATAATGTATTCAAATTTTATAAATAAGTTAGTATAATAAAAAAAGAAAAGAAAGAATACTGAAACCAGCTTGGGGAAAATCAAGAGTTGTCTACATTTTTACAAAGTAGAAACAAAACCAGTATTGTTTCTACAAAGAATAAACAATAACACTAAATTCAGATTTCTCAGTAGAAACCATGCACACATGAAGGCAATGAGGTAACATATATAAAACCACAAACCAATAATTCTATACTTAGAGAAAGAGTCCATCAAGTACGAAAGTGAAGACAGAACATTACTAAATAAACAGAAGCTTAAGAAATTTATTAAAATTAGGGTGACGTGGCGTGCAAGCAGGGTGACACAGTGCAGTAAGTCTTATTTAATGAGGACTGGTGACTTGGCAGCTTAATATCTGGGAACAGACTGCAACCCCTAACTCCCAG
>NW_006405547.1:0-1714 GCF_000299155.1 Elephantulus edwardii
TGGTATACCATCTATTCCTGGGGCCTTATTTTTTGCTATTCCCTTCAAAGCAGCCTGAACTTCTTTCTTCACCATAAGCTCTTACTCATTTATATGTTGCTTCATGAAATTTTTCTGTGTCTACCAATTCTATTCGATACAGTGACTCAGTATATTCTTTCCATCTTTTAATACTTCCTAGGTCATTTAATATTCTGCCGAAAGCATCCTTGATAATAGCAACTCGAGGTTTGAATTGCTTCTTCAGTTCCTTGAACTTAAGCAATGCTGTGTGAGTTCGGCCCTTTGGATTTTCTGACTCCAACCCCTCGCACATTTCATTGTAATATTTTACTTTGTCATCATGTGCTGTCTTTTGAAATCTTATATTCAAATCTAGTACCTTGAATTTCTCCTTGTGCTTTGGCTTCTCTGTGCTCCAGAGCAATTTTCAGAGTCTCTTCTGACATCCATTTTGGTCTTCTCTTCCTCTTCTGTGTTTGCAGTGACTGTTTGCACTCTTTCTGGATGATACCCTTGATATCCCACCACAACTCATCTGGTTCGGTCATTAGTGTTCAAAATCTCAAACCTGTTCCTGAGATGGTTCTGTAATTCAGGTGGGATAGACCCAAAGTCGTATTTTGGTTCCCACATATTTGGTTTAATGAATGTTTTACTATGTTTTATACAGTATTTCAATTACATTATATTTAATTAATTTATATTGTGGGTTTCTTTCCCATACAATAATCGTACTAATACATACTTTCATGAAAGTATGTAAGCCACTTATTTCACGTCTCATGCCCTAATATCTCCCTTTTAGATAGCCAGTTTCTGACTTGCCCTTCCCTATCGCACCAGTACTCTCAGGGGAAACTTGTTTCCCTTTTGCTGAAGATCTTTTCTTCAGCTTGGAAACTTTGAGCATATGCATACCCAAGCGAAGACCAATCCAGAGCAAGCCATCAAATTGCAGCAATCAAACATAGCTCACAGTATGGATAATCCTCTCTTCATCTTGTTGGGTTTCGGTCAACTCATTCTAAGCTATCCATGGCTAATTTCATATGGGGATCTGCTTCATGATCCAGAGCTCATGCATCTCCCCGTGTTCCAGACCTGTGGGTCTCCTCGCTCGTTTGTAACCCCCATATGTAGCCAAGTCAAGTCAAC
Source organism: Elephantulus edwardii (assembly GCF_000299155.1). NCBI lineage: Eukaryota > Metazoa > Chordata > Mammalia > Macroscelidea > Macroscelididae > Elephantulus > Elephantulus edwardii. The sequence continues at coordinate 1,159 of NW_006405547.1, forward strand.
CAGCCAGAGATCCTCCTAAGTCCCTGCTCCTCAAGCAAACAATCTTCCCAGTTCATCCACTCCATTGTACATATATACCAATGTATATTGGTTGGCAGCATTGAAGGGATAATAGAGGGGCTTCAGACCTTTTGTTCATAGGGTCATCCTGAGTCATGCTCAACTCAAAGGTAATCAACCAACAACAAGAATATTCAAGCTCAGCCTGTTTCTCCACTGTTGTGTTCCTCCCATTTACACTTGGCGAAGTATAGGAAGAACCTCAACCAGGTAGTTTGACATGGTGACTGCTTCAATGGGATCTGTGTATCAGGAAGTACCTCAACAAGGTAGTTTGACATGGTGACTACTTCAGTGGGCTCTGTGTGTCAGGAAGTGTGAGGATGGTGCAGGATAGAACAGAGTTCAGAACTTTTATTGCTATGTTGTTATTGTTGTTGTTGTTGTTATGTGCCGTTGAGTCATTAGCAACTCATAGCAACGCTATGCACAACAGCCCTAAACCCTGCTCTATCCTGCGCCAACCACACCGCCTCTGACACTCCCATCCCAATTA
>NW_006405548.1:0-1712 GCF_000299155.1 Elephantulus edwardii
TGACAAAGGAGATTAATCAGAACTGACTTTGACAAGCACTGTGGCAATTGGACAATTAAAACAGACTTTCAAGGGAGGGAAAAGAGGAACAAACTGGGGGGGGGATAAAGAAAATTGTGCAACAATGAATGAATGGAAACCCAAAATCTCTGTAAATGTTCATTAAAATTAATAATTTTTTTTAAAAAAGAGTGCTGATTGTAAAGCCAAGCCATTAACAATCTCAATCTCTTTACCATCTATCATGATGCTGCCAATTAGCCCACTGGTAATAATCTTCGTTTTCCTGATGTTGAGCTTCAATCCATATTGAAGACTTCAGTCCTTGACTTTCTGCAGCAAGCACTTCAGATTCTCCTCAGTTTCAGCCAGCAGGGTTGTGTCATCTGCATAACTCAGAATGTTGGTGAGTTTACCTCCAATCCTGATGCCATCTTTCTCCTCATAAAGCCCAGCCTCCCAGATGATCTGTTCTGCATTTAGATTGAAAAAGTATGGTTGTTGTTTTTATGTGCCATCGAGTTGCTTGTGACTCATTGCAACCCTATATACAAAGAACCCTAAACGCCATTCTATTCCGTGCCAACCTAGCCATCTCAAATGCACTCTTTCCCATCTCTCCAGTCACAGAACTGATCCATCTCATTGAAGGTCTTCCGTTCTTGCACCGCCCCTCCTCTCTCCCAAACATGATGTCCCTCTCCAAGGACCAGTACCTTCTTTCAACCTGCCCAAAGTATGTCAGACAAAGCTTCAGAATCCTTGACTCCAAGGAGCATTGCAGCTTCACCTTCTCCAGGACAAACCTGTTTATTCTCCTAGCAGTCCATGGTATAGCCAACACTCATCTCCAGCACCACAGCTCCAAGGCATCTATTCTCTTTCTATCATCCCTTTTCATTGTCTAACTCTGATGCATAGCACGTAATTGCGAAGACTATAGCCCAGATCAGGCACATCTTAGTCTCCAGTCTGATGTTGCTCTTCAGTACTCTTGAGAGGTCCCTCACAGCTGACTTTCCCAATGCAATTAGTCTCTTGATTTCCTGGCTGCTGTTACCAAGACTGTTGACTGTGGAGCCAAGTAAAACTAAAACTGTTAACTATCTCAATCTCTTCATCAGCTATACTGATCCTGCCAATTGGCCCAGTGGTGAGAATCTTTGTTTTCTTGATGTTGAGCTTCAAACCATATACAAGGCTGCAGTCCTTGACCTTCTACAGCAAGCTCTTCAGGTCCTCCTCAGTTTCAGCAAGCAGGGTTGTGTCATCTCCATAATGCAGGTTGTTGATGACTCTTCTACCAATCCTGATGTCACATTCCTCCTTGTACCGCCCAGAGTCTCAGGTGATCTGTTCTGCATACAGATTGAAAAGGTATGGAGACAGAATACATCCCTGAAGAACCCCCTTCTTGATTTTGAACCATTTAGTGTCTCCTTGCTCTGTTCTGACAACTGTCTCTTGATCCAAGTGTAGGTTTCGCATTAGCACAATGAAATGTTCTGGGATTCCCATTCTTCTCAGAGTCTGTCATAGCTTGTTGTGATCCACACAGTCAAAAACCTTTGCATAGTCAATGAAGCATAGATAGACATTCTTCTGGTATTCTTTGCTTTTTGCCAAGATCCATGTAACAATAACTATAATATCCCTAGTACCACAACCTCTTCTAAATCCAGCCTGCACATCTGGCAGTTCTCTGTTGACAT
>NW_006405549.1:0-1712 GCF_000299155.1 Elephantulus edwardii
GGAATCATGCTTGGTAGAGCAACTTCATCAACAACCAAGGGATCATTTCCATGATCAAACTGGCAAAGGTCTCCAAGTACACAAAATCCTCTTTCTGCAAGAATAAAATAAAGTAATTTTACTATACTATACTTAAAACTCAAAACTGGAAGAAAAAACCAGAAACTAAATCTCTAAAAAAACTATCTATCTGGTTTACAAAGGGGTTTAATTATTTTTCCTCCTTGAAAGAATATAAAGTGTTCATCTTATTCTATTAATCATCACCTATCCCTTAGGTAGTGATTGTTGTTGTGTACCGCAGAGTTGGAAAAGACCCACAGCTGACCCTGCAGCAAGTTTTCAGGAGCAGTTTATCAACTGCAGGGGAAGCGATTGCTCACTCTTCTCCCACAGAGCAGCTACTGGCCTCGAAACACATGCCTTTGGGATTGCAATGAAGCTTCTTGCCACTAGGCCATCAGTGCTCCCTTAGGTAATAGAGGTATAATCTCTATTTATAATATGATTCTATGACTACAGCAAATCATAGGATCAAAAACAGGTTACCAATTATTATTACTCTTTTTTACCTTTTTAAGATACCTATTTTAAAAATTAACAGAGTAGAAGTGGGTGGGATTTGAAATTTAAACTAGGCAGTTTAATCTATTACCTATTATCATGATATTATTCTAAAATAACTATTCTTGCTGTCTCTGCAGGTTGAAACTTTATTTGAGTTGGCTTTCGGTACTGTTAACCACTACAGCACTGTTTATAATAAAAAAAATATTAGGAGCATCCCAATGTGCACTAAGAAATAAGTTAAACACTTATTTTTTAATATGTTAAGTACTTAGAAGGATAAAAAAAAAATATATGCATTCATATAAAATTACTACCAGAAAACGATGCTAAAGGAACAAAATATGAAGAATATTGTGACTAATACACTAGCATTTATATTTTTAGAACAAGTTGGCGTAGGAAAGAGAATATATAAATATATGAATATATGAATAAATATATATATATATATTTGTTTAAGTGCACATGAATAGACTATCTGTGGAAAAATACACAAGAAACTAACATTAAGTCAGCCCTAGGGAGGAAATCTCCATCCTAGCCAGAAGTACAGAAGAAAACAAGGTTGCCAATAACTTGATAACTGGTGAAGTTAGAGATATACCATAATTCATTACCATCATTCTGTTTTTTAAAAAATATTTCCCTAATAAAAGCTGAAATATAAATACATACTCATTTACTCATTCAAATAGGAAGTCAACAAATCAAATTTGTAAATAAAAGTGTATCTTTAACAAATTCTCATGATCAAACACTATACAAGGGAATTATAATCTTAAGTGTCTACCAAATAGTATGGTACATTACAGTTTGAAGTTAACAATATGAAAAAAACCCAAAAAACTAAAAATGCAGCAAATCTTGGTAGGTATAAAAAAATAAAAACAAACAAGTCAACAGGATATACTGGATATCCGAATATACTACAGTTTGTCCTCCTCGTTTAAGTCTTTTCAGAAAATAGAGATTAAAATTAAGTTATTCACAATATGTAACATATGCTTGAATAATGCTTTTGAAACAACAGAAGGCAGTGATTTTTACCATCATAATCTCTGCATCGTCTCTTTGGTGGTGGGTTTCGACCAAAAGAATTGGAAGAGCTGTGATTGTTATAGTAATTAGACCAACTCTCAGTT
>NW_006405550.1:0-1712 GCF_000299155.1 Elephantulus edwardii
AAAAACATAGAAATAATACAAAGCATCTTCTCAGACCACAATGCAACAAAATTCGAAATTAATAACAAGAGGATAAAGGAGGGAAAAAACCATACATTTGGAAGCTGAACAACACCTTGCTTGAACGTGTGTGGGTACTAGAAGAAATAAAAAATGAAATTAAAAAGTTTTTTGAAGCAAATGACAATGAAAACACCACTTACCAGAACCTCCAAACAGAACAGCCAAAGCAATAATCAGAGGTCAATTTATAGCAATAAGCAAACAAAAAAAAAAAGGCAGGAAAAAATGACCTTTGACTCTCTAACCCAACATGTCCAATAAATTGAAGAAGAACATCAAGAAAACCAGACATCCTCTAAAAAAACAGAAATTATAAAAACTAGAGCAGAAATAAGTGAAATACAGAAAAATAATTGAAACCATCAACAAAAGTAGAAGTTGGTTCTTTGAAAGGGTCAATAAAATCGACAAACCACTAGCAAAATTAACACAGGAAAAGACACAAATAATCAAATAAGAGATGAAATGGGCAATATCACAACAGAACCAACCAAAATAAAAAGGCTACCATTGGAATATTATGAAAAATTACACTCAAACAAATATGAAAACCTAGAGGAAATGGACAAATACTTAGAAATGCACAACCTACCTAACCTGATACCAACTAAAATTGAACACCTGAACAGATGCATTACAAAAGAAGAAATTTAAAAGGTAATAAAACAACTTTTAGCCAAAAAAAAAGTCCTGACTCAGATGGTTTTACAAGTGAATTTTATCAAACATTCAGAGTTCTTTCACTAATTCTACATAAACTATTTCAGAAAATAGAAAAGATGGAATTCTCCCAGGCTCATTCTATGAAGCAAACATATCCTTGATACCAAAACCAGGTAAAGACACCACCAAAATAGAAAATTATAGGCCAATATCGCTCATGAACATTGTTTCAAAAATCCTGAATACAATCTTGGCCAATGGAATCTAACAATACATAAAAAAAAAAAAATCACTATGACCAAGGGGGATAAATAACAAGTATGCAAGGATGGTTCAACATAAGAAAAACAATCAATGTAATTCATCATATTAACAAAGCAAAGAGCAAGAACCACATGATCCTATCAACTGATGCAGAAAAAGGCCTTTGAAAAAAAGCCAACACCCTTTCCTGATTAAAACACTAAACAAAATAGGATTAGAGGGGAATTTCTTCAACATAGTAAAAAGTATATGTGCAAACCTGAGCATCAACATTGTTCTGAATGGCGAGAGATTAAAGGCATTCCCCTTAAGATAGAAACTAGGCAAGGATGCCCACTATCACCTCATCTATTCAATATTGCATTGAAAGTCTTATCAATAGCAATAAGACAAGAGAAGGCAACAAGAGGTATCCAAATTGGCAAAGAAGAGGTAAAATTATCTCTCTATGCAGATGATACGACAGTATACTTAGAAAACCCTACAGATTCAGGAAGAAAACTACTGGACATAGTTGACCAATTTAACAAAGTGGCAGGATACAAGATCAACATACAAAAATTAGTTGGATTTCTCTACAGTCACAAAGAGAATACAGAGCTGGAGTTAAGAAAAACAATACCCTTCACAAAAGCTAACCACAAGTTTAAATAATTGGGAGTAAGCCTCACCAGAAGCACAAAGGATCTAGTCAAAGAAAATTACAAAACACTGTTGTTGTT
>NW_006405551.1:0-1707 GCF_000299155.1 Elephantulus edwardii
ATACATACATACATACATACATACATACATACATACATATAGTGAAACCTGTGAGAGCTGGGACTTCATTGTCTGGTATGTGATAGAGACACAAAGTTTTGACAGGACGCAGTCTTACCACTTTTTCTATGGCTTCTTTGGTGGAAAATATTAAGGTTTTCCTTGTCTGACAGAATTCCACCTTCTACAGCTTCTCCTGTATTCACAAAATGGGATCATACCATTTATTCTGACCTGAAACCTGCTTATTTTGCATAATATAATTTCAAAATATTTTACAAAAATAGAAAAATATATTTAACATGAAGACCACACTCACTGTGTGGGGACGACCCTGATTCCCCTGTGCCAGGAGCGCCCATATTTCAGGGGATGGAGAAGAAAGGGAGGACAGAGTAGGTGGGAGGCCCGAGCCATCAACCAGAGCTGAGGGCAGGGGATGGGAGATCCTCGAGGGGCAAGGAGAGGGAATTGAGCTGGATGCTGGCAGGGCAGGGAGAGGGTGGGAACACACACACATGCACCAAGGTGGTGGGTGGGCCCCAGGACCAACACTTGATCTGTTGTTACCTGCATACTCTCATCAGTTCTTTGGAATAAAATGATTTTCTTTCAAATATTGCACTATGGAACTTCTATGTTCAGCTTTTTGAGGAAGCGCCAAACTGCCTTCCAGAATAGTTGTATCATTTTAAATCCCACCAACATATACTGTGAGAATATGAGAACTGAGGCACAAGCTGAGATTTGTACACCAATGTTCATAACAGCATTATTTACCATCGTAAGAACATGGAAACAGACCAAATGTCCAACCACAAACAAAAGGATTGAGAAATTATGGTACATTCACACAATGAAATACTGTGCAGCACGCAGGAGCAATGACTTTGTAAATTATTACCTAACTTGGGAGGGACTGGAGAGTATTATGCTGAGTGAACTAACTCAGTCCCACAAGGATAAATATTGTATAAGACAGTTATTGTAGAATGAGTGTAGGGATCCAGGAGGGGTGGGAGAAGCAGGAAGCAGAAGGATGTGGATGTGCAGGGGAGGGGGTTATTAATCATTGGATTGTACAATTTGAGGGGGTTTGAGGGAAATTGAAAGAATTTGTTCGAATTTGTATTCAAATTTTGTAAATAAACTAGTAGAAAATTTAAAAAAAGAAAAAATATTGCTCTAAAGCTGAATACTCAATCTTAGATGAGGGGGGAAGATTGGCTATCTACTTCCTAACTAATAGGCCTTTAAAAACCCTATGTACAACAGAGCACACTTAGACTAGCAGATAGGGTACCGGGGGCTGAGTCTTTATATTGGGAATCACAAAGGAGGAGAAATAGTTGTGAACAGACCCTAGTGATTGGAATGTGGAATGTGAGAAGTATAAGTGTAGGAAAAGTGAAGATTGTTAAGGAAGAAATGGTCCGCATAAATATTAATATATTAGACACTGGTGAAATGAAATGGATTGGCATGATACATTTTGAATCAGACAATCATATGACCTACTGCTATGCTGGTTAGGTTTTATTGCTATCATTGTGTTGAGTTCTTTTTGGTGTTGTTGCTAGTTACTTTAGACCATGGAGCTTTCTGTGGTATATCTGTAAGAAGGACATCTCTGAGTTTCTCCTGCAGTGCTGGTCTTGTTTTTACAAACTCTCTTAGGTTTTGCTTTTCTGGGAATATCTTGATCTG
>NW_006405552.1:0-1709 GCF_000299155.1 Elephantulus edwardii
CTAGGATTTCTTCTAGGATGAGACATTTTCTTTCCTCCCACTTCAGTGCTTCAACAGGGCATTGTACAAAGTTGTCTTTGCCTTCTCCTAGAGCTGAAATAAAAAAGCCAGTCAGTTGTCAGATACTGCAGAAAAGTGACTTCAAAGTACCTGGGAGTCTCCTTAAGTCTGACACTGATGTTGATTTCTCTAACAAATGGGTTGCTCTTTGTCTAAACAATCTTAACCCGCCCAAAAGAAACAGGCTTTTTAAGATAAAGAGTAGTATTATTCTTCCCCCTCTCTGTGGTTCTTGGTTTCTTTATGCACATATTATTCATCTTTCTGTTCTCTTCCTTCCTATCTTCTGAGTTTGATCTTTGGGCAAATGCTGCTCTATGATCCCCTATGGTTGATAGGAGGCCTAAGTACCTCCCTGACTTATTCACAGTATAGATCTGTCTATATGATCTACACGTTTTCTTTTTTAAAAAAAGAAACTATTTTTGTTATGGTTTGAATTACAGCTTACAGAACAAACTGGTATGCCATTCACCCATTCGTACATAATGTTTTATGACACTTCCCCAATTACCCACATTGCATCATTACTCTTGCCACTCTCTCTAGGTTATTGTTTCCACTCATCTTTTCATCCTCTCTTGAGTCTTATCTGTGGAATAGATATGCTGCCCTTGTAATCCTATGTGGTTGAGTATTTTAAGTGCTCAGTAGCTCCTTAGTGTTACTAATGTCTTTAAAGATCTGTCTACTGTTTTGCTCTTACCACAGAGGGTGAGTTCAATTCCAGGCTCAAAGGGGACATAACAGCCACATCCCCTTCTTTCTTAGCAATAAAAAGTGGCCTTTACAAATTTTAACAAAAGAAACCTTATTTTACACCACTAATCCTTTGTTTCATAAAATTTCACCTCTAAATGAGACAATGCTACAAAGTTGACTGACAGGTCAACTTTTCATTTAGCAGACGCCATGAATGGAATCTTTTTGACTATAATAAAGTATAAAGAAAGGCAAAAGTGTTCATATATTGTCTTATTTTATAGAACACTGGCCTTAAATTATAAAGACATACATGAATAAGAATCTCCTGACTCACCACCACCCAATTACTGCTCTCATTCACCAGAAGTTCCACATGTTACCCATTTAGTAGATTTTCTCCTGCAAGAATGCTTAGTGCTGTGCTCAAAGCTAGAGGTAACAAAGTCTGAGGCTGTTCCATTAATTGGTTAATAAAAGACAGATCAGTTAAGTTTAGATCTGTTGGGAAGTCATAACAGGCTTTATACTTAGACAATCCACAGACATAAAGGCACAGAATACAACTTGAGTTGCTAAGCTTTATTAATGAAAAACAGATGTCTCCTTTTCCTAACCTCCTCTTCTAAGGGCTCCTCATGCTACCCTAGTTATCTCATCCTCCTCCTACACCTCCATCCTGCTCATAGTTCTTTCCACCTAAGACAGTGATGCACTGGGCATGTGCAAAAGCAGAAAGGCACAGCAAAGTTAACTGCTCACGCACAAAGCTTTTAGCATACCTTGGGCGAGGATGTTCCATTGCATGACCCTAATAAGTGGGTGGCTACTAGGGCAGTCTGTCCTCAGATCCACAAAGTCCCTCTGGAACCGGGGAGGTCGAGTGTGCAGGACAGCCCTGCATTCCTCAAGGAGCTCTTCAGGATCAATGGGTTCCAGATGTTCTG
>NW_006405553.1:0-1709 GCF_000299155.1 Elephantulus edwardii
AGATTGGCATGGGATAGAAAAGGATTTAGGGCTTTTGTACATAGGGTTGCTATGAGTCGCAGGCGACTTGACAGCATATAACAGCCACTACCTTTCGGTTGGAAGCATTATTCCTTACCATTCCCTTAACAAGATGAACTGGCACAGATGTTGCAGGAATCCAACTTTCTATACAGCAACTCCAGATGAATGAACAGTGCTCCAAGCTATTTTGGTGAAGCAAGGAAGACTATTGTCCGTGGGGAGTGCTGACAAGAGACCACAGCCTCTCAAGGGGCAGGTTCTCCAAACGCAAAATATTCTCTTTGCCTATATAGCTTACAAGGTAGTTAGGGATCTCTTTTCTATTGGCTAGGTTTTACATACATTATGATTGGTTAGTTAAACCTTTTGGACGAAGGGACTTTAAGTCACTTAGGTACACAGGAGAAAGGTCATAGGTAAGTTAAAATTCCATTTGGTTACTGGGCAGCCAACCCTCAGCTGCTGGACCAGTTTTTCTGTTATTTATTGCTGAACTTAGTAGGTACCTTATATAGAGCTGTTCAGCTGCCACTGCTTGTGGTCGTCAAGTCTGCTAAACAGGTTTCCTGCTTTTGCTTAGCTGGTGTCTTCTTGAGTCTGGGCCTGCCTTGAACAGGTTTCTTGTTTTCATTTAGTTTTCTTGAGCGTGGGTCTGTCGCACAGTGACTGCAGGAATGAACTCAAGAATGTCAAACATGATGAAGATGGCACAGGATAGGACAAGATTTAGATCTGTTGTTCATAACATCGCTATGACTTGTACTCGACTCAACTAGCATCTAAAAGGTGCCATCAACAAGCCACCAGAGCTCCCTGGGACAGAACTAGGATTACAGTTATCCAGAAGGAGTGAACTCAACAGTGCACCTTCTTTGGTGCTGGTCTCAAGATAAGGTGAACAAACCTCAGGGGGGGTGTGAGAGACATGTATGAGAAAAAGGAGAAACCAGAATGGTGGACTGGACATTATGATTGCCAGAGGGGTCGATGAGGTGAGGGTTTGATGGATTTGGAGTAGGCAGTAGGATGTGGCCAAGATTAAGATGAGGGCTGCGAATGGGCTAGAGTGGCGTCTGGGGTGAGGCTGCAGAAGGGATGTGGAAAGGATGGGGTAAGAGTCATATCAAGGATGGGAGAAGATGGAGGGGGCTGCCCTGCAGGGGCAACGCAGGCCAAAGGCTGTCATCAAGCGAGGTGAACTGGGTCCTGGGGCGGGGTGGGAGGGGGTGGGGTGGGGGGGTGGGAAGGGCTGCAGGCTCTGAAACTGGACAGTCTCAAAGCAGCCAGGGTTTGGGATCAGAAAGGGGTGGGGGGCCATCGCCTGCTCGTGGCTCAGTCCCGCAGCCCCTCAGCAGTGCTGCTCCTCACCTTCAACCCCTAACCCACCGAAGGGAGCCGGAGGTAGAGGCCACTGTCCCCCTACTGCTGCAGACCGTCAGCCTTTACGAGAAGCTGCTCCTATAGTGCCTGTCGCCATCACGTCTACTAGGCGCTCTGACCCCGCCTCCGGCCCACGGAGCCAGTGGTTGAGCCCAGTAGTGTTGGGTTGGGCGAGACAGAAGTTAGGGGGCACAGGGAGCCCCCCATATGTCAGCTCTTCCCTGCCTCCTGAGCGTAAGAAGCATTGTCCGATGAAAATATTCAATCATTACTGTTTTAAATTCTATGTCAGAAAGTTCCATCAG
>NW_006405554.1:0-1696 GCF_000299155.1 Elephantulus edwardii
CAGCTACTTGATGGAAGAAAAGTAGCTAATCTTTTCTCATGTGTGATTTATAGTCTCTGAAACCCATCTGGAAGGTCAACTATGAATTGGTTTCAGCACACAACAATAGCAGCATATGACAAAGAATGTGACTTCAGATTGTAGAAGAATCATCAATAACATGTATTATGCAAATGACACAACCTTGTTTGCTGAAAGTGAATAAGACTTCAAGCACTTGTTGCAGAAGACCAGAGACTACAACCTTCACTATGGATTACATCTCAACTTCAAAAAAAGAAACATTTTTACCACTGAACTAATAGACAACATTATGTTAGGGGGACAAAAGATTGAAGTTGTCATTGATTTCATTTTACTTGGATGTGTAAGCAACACTCATATTAACAACAGTCAAGAAATCAAAAGACTTGTTTCATTGGTCAAGGACCTCTCCAAAGTGCTAAGGATGAATGATGTCAAGTTAAAGACTAAGTTGTGCCTAGTCCAAGTCACCATATTTTCCATTACTTCTGGTGCATATAAAATACAGACAGCAAATAAGAATGACAGAAGAATAGATGCCTTTGAATTGTGATGGAGAAGAGTATGAATATCCCATGAATTGCCAAAAGAACAAACAAGTCTGTCTTGGAGAAAAGGCAAGTAGGGAGATGATTAGAGGCAAGGATGGTGAAACTCCTCATATACTTTGGGCATGTTGTCCAGAGGTGCCAGTCCTTAGAAAAAGGCATCATGCTGTGAAAGGTGGAAGATAAGAGGAAGACTTTCTGCTAGCAAGACTGACATTCTGACTGTAAAAAAAGGGCTTGAAAAGAACAGATGGTAAGGATGGACGAAATTTCCGTTTTTCATAGGATTGTTAAGAGGTACAGTTGACTTGATGTTACCTAACAAAAACCACAAAAAAATCTTTCTGATGAGCTCCAAAGAAAGTTCCAACAGAATGTGGAAATTATCAAGTAATATCCTAAAAAAAAGTGCTTGACAGAGGAGAAAGAAAAATTCAGAATGGATATCAGAAGAGAGACTAAAGATTGCACTGGAGCATCAAGAAGCCAAATCTAAAGGAAAACACATTAATGTGAAAAAGCTGAACAGAATATTGCAAAGGGCAGCTTGGGAGGATAAAGCAAACTATTAAAACAGCATGTGCAGAGAGCTAGAATTGGAGAATAAAAAAGGGAAGAACTCTGTGTTTCTCAAGCTGTAAGAACTGAAAAACAAATTTAAGCCTCATGTTGTAATATTGAAAGATCCTATGGGAGATATGTTGAATGATCCAGAAATTGTCAAAAGAAGATGGAGGGAATGCACAAAGTGACTGTACCAGAAAGAATTGACACTGAAAAATTTCAGGTAGTAGCATATGAACAGGAGCCGGTAGTAATGAAGGAGGATGTAGAAGCTGCATTGAAGACATTGGCAAAAAATAAGGCCCCAGGAATCGATGGGATACCAATTGACTTGTTCAATTAACAGATGCAGTCTTTTATGAATCTCCAGTCTATAACAGGAAATTTGGAGGATGGCAGTCTGCCCAATGGATTGGAAGAGGTCCATATTTGTTCCCATTCCCAAGAAAGGTGACCCAACTGAATGTGGAAATTATCGAACAATATCATTGATATTACATGATAGCAAAATACTGCTGAAGATCATTCAAAAATAGTTGGAACAGTACATAGATAGGGAA
>NW_006405555.1:0-1708 GCF_000299155.1 Elephantulus edwardii
TCATGCTTGGGAGGGTGGAGAGACAGTGCAGGATAGGAAGACCCTTTATGAGAGGGATTGATTCAGTGATTGGGGTATTTGGGGTAGGTGTGTTGGAAACAATAAGATTGGCACAGGATAGAGCAGTGTTTGGGGCTGCTGTACATAGGGTCGCTATGAGTCACAGGTGACTCGATGGCATATAACAACAACAACAACAACATAGTACACTCAGTACAAGATTTCAGGTCATCACAAAATGAGACAGCAAAAGAGATATTATTCAGAAACTAGCTTTCAGATTTGTCTTCTAGATTTGACATGCCTCTTTAAGGAGAATTACTTTCATAAACCTACCAAACTTTGTAGCTACTGTTAAAAGGTAACCGTTGACTCTTACAGAATTAAGTCTTGAAGATTTCGAAAATATAGGATTGTTCTTTCTCACACTGCTGATAACATTCTTAGGAAAAAACTTCATCAGGGACTAATGACACTAGAGGTATCCTAAATCACATTTTCACTGAAAAACATTTATTTCATTTAAAACCCAAAGAAATGCATCTTGTTTTATCAATAGCATGAACTTATAGTTTCACTATATTAACCAGCTCTGAAAGATAATTCATCTGGAAAAATTGCATTAACTGTGAAAATTGCATTTCAATATTTAGAAGGTAGTTGGCTTATGGAGAAGATTCCCTCTGAGGCCCCATGTAGGCCATGTAGTTTTTCAAATGGTTCAGCCTTTCAGAATTTCTGAAATCCATTTAGTCAGGAAATTACTAGGGTCGAGTTCAATCAAAAACTAAGCTTGGGTTGCTAAAGGGTACAAAAGCCATCAGAAAGAAAAAGAAATCAATTTTGGAAAGTCTCATATGGTTCTCAGGATTGAGATCTGAAAGCTCACTGTCCATGAAAGGAACTAGCCATGTCCATGTTTTCTCCGGCACCCCTCATAAATAAAGGCACTTCCTTGACTCCTTGCTGAATGAGATCATTTACATTAGCATATTAAGGCAGGGGTATTTTAGCATCTTGTTTACATACAAAAGTCAACCCAATTCAAAATGGGGCTTTTAATTTTATATTTAGCATGATGTAGAAAGAGAAGTTAAGCCATGACTCAAACTCATCCCTAGCATACTCATTACTGTGTGTCCTTGACTTATTGTTGTTGTTAGGTGCTATCCCGGCAAGTATGACTCATTACAATCTTATGAACAATAGATCTGAACACTGTCCTATCCTGTGACATTCTCACAATATTTGACACACTTAAGCCCATTGCTGCTGTCTCTGTGTCAGTCTATTTGGTTGAGGATCTTTCTCTTTCACCATCGCTGCATCTTCCCAGGCATGCTGTCCCTCTCCAAGGAACAGCATCTCTCAGCAACATGCCCTAGTACGTGAGATGAAGTTTTATCACCATTACTACCAAAGAATACTCTGGTTACACTTTCTCTAAGACATACCTGTTTCTTCTTTTGGCAGTCCACGGGATATTCAGTATTCTTCTCCAATACCACTGTTCAAAGGCATCAATTATTTTTCTGTCATACTTATTCCCTGTGGAGTTCTCATCTGCATAAGAAGTGATTGAATACACCCTAGTGAATTAGGCACACCTTAGTCCTCTAACATTGTTCCTCAATAATTTGGAGATGTCCTTAATTGCAGACCGTCCCAGTGCAATATATTTCCTGATCTCCGACTGCTAGTACCAAGT
>NW_006405556.1:0-1704 GCF_000299155.1 Elephantulus edwardii
CTCAATTACCCCAGTCACTGAATCAATCCACCTCACCTCATAGAGAGTCTTCCCCACCTGCACTACCCCTCCACCCTACCAAGGATGATGTCCCTCTCCAAGTACTGGTACCTCCTTACAACAGGTCCAAAGAATGTCAGATGAAGCCCTAGAATCCTTGCCTCCAAGGAGAAGCCCAGTTTAACCCTCTCCAGGATGAATCTGTTTGTTTTCCTAGTAGTCCATTGTATCCTCAATACTCTTCTCCAGCACCACAGCTCGAAGGTATCAATTTTCCTTCTATCCTTCCTCGTCATTGTCCAACTCTCTGTTGCATAACAAGTGATTGCAAAGTCCATGGCCTGTAACAGACACACCTTAGTCTCCAGAGAGACACCATTACTCTTCAGTACTTTGGAGAGGTCCCTAACAGCAGACTTTCCCATTGATATACATCTTTTCATTTCCTGGCTGCTGTTGCCAAGAGTATTGACTGTGAAGCCAAGCAAACTAAAGCTGTAAACAATCTAATTCTCGTCACCATCCATCCTGATGCTGCTAATTGGTCCAGTGGTGAGAATGTTTGTCTTCTTGATATTGAGCCTCAATCCATATTGAAGGTTGCAGTCCTTGACCCTCTGCAGCAAGTGCTTCAGGTCCTCCTCAGTTTCACCATGCAGGATTGTGTCATCTGCATAACACAGATTGTTGATAGATCTTCCAGCAATTCTGATGCCATACTTTCCTCACAGAGCCCAGCCTCCCTGATAATCTGTTCTGCATATATGTTGAAAAGGTATGGAGATAGGACACATCCCTGGCATACAACCTTCCCAATTTTGAACCATGCAGTGTTTCCTTGTTCTGTTCTGACGACTGCCTCCTGGTCCTCATATAGTTTTCACATTAGCACAATCAAGTGTTCTGGGATTCCCATTCTTCTCAGAGTCAGCCACAGTTTGTTATGATCCACACAGTCAAACATCTTTGCATAATCAATGAAACACAGAAATTCCTCTGGTATTCCCTGCTTTCAGCTAAGATCCATCTAACATTAGCTACAATATCCCTAGTACCATGACCCCTTCTAAACCCAGCCTTTACTTCTGGCAGTTCTCTGCTGATGTGCTGTTCCAGTCATTTTTGGATAATCTGCAGCAGAATCTTGCTTGCATGTGAAATCAATGATATTGTTCTATAGTTTCCACACTCTGTTGGGTCACCCTTCTTTGGAATGGGAACAAAGATCTTCCAGTTAGTTGGCCAAGCTGTGAAAACTAGGCCAGGAGCTGATTGTGGAACAGACCATCAACTACTCATATGCAAGTTCAAGCTGAAGCTAAGGAAAATGAAACCCAATCCACGGGAACCAAAATATGACCTTGTGTCTATCCCACCTGAATTTCAGAACCATCTCAGGAACAGGTTTGAGACCTTGAACACTAATGAACGAAGATCAGATGAGTTGTGGGAGGATATCAAGGGTATGATCCAGGAAGAGTGCAAATGGTCATTACAAAGACATATGAGGAAGAAAAGATCAAAATGGATGTCAGAAGAAGCAGAAAGAAGAATTCAAGATACTACAGAGCTGAACAGAAGATTCCAAAAGTTAACATGGGGAGGAAAAGTAAAATATTACAATAAAATGTGTAAGGAGCAGGACTCAGAAAATCAAAACGGCTGAACTCAGCATTTTTAAATTTTTTAAAATTTATTATTATT
>NW_006405557.1:0-1702 GCF_000299155.1 Elephantulus edwardii
TCTTTTTTAATTAATTAAAAATGCATAAGTCAATGGATAGGACTAAGACATTTTTATTTGAACAAGACATTAGCATCACACTATGGAAATTATATGCCAAAATATTCATATGTGAGTTAAAAGTTCATCTTGTTTATAATTAGAGAGGGACACTAGAAAACTTTACTAAAAGCAAACATAAGACAAGGAAAATATTATCATAGGAAAATACACAGGTCCTTTGGAAGTTTGGGGAAAGATTTTTCTCTTAAGGTCTAGCTCATTTCTAATACACTAATTATAAATATGGAAATATTTAGGCTGTATGGAAGAGTAATGAGAAAATGTGTTAAAGTGCTTAAATTTAAGAATGCTGATGATAGTTGTCTTTCAAAATTTGTTTATGGTATTATCACCCTTTTGATTACCATTTAAAAATCATAACTGAACTTAGGCAAAGATATATGAGGAGAAAGAACCTTATGCAAATTATTAAACATAACGATTTTGCTTGCAATTTTCATTTTAGTTGAGTAGGGGGGCTGGTTAACCTAAAAAAAGAAAAGGCACAAGTAATAGTTTCAAGAAGCAAACCAGCGAAATTCTGGGCAAGAACATTGATTAATGAATTTTTAAGATTCTGAAAGGTCATGTACTCTAGTTGGGCTAAGCCTCAGGCAGATCTCAGGAACATGACCAGGCCCCTCTGTGTGGAGCAGGTAACCCATGCTGACTCCGAATTTGCTGACATTACAAGGTTATTATTTCTGGAAGAATACCGTGTTCTGGAACAATTTCTCTAATGATTCCATTAAGACCATGGTTTCCTTCAATTTAGGCTTCTATATTTCATTTTTTCACATTACCCCTATGCCACAAAGAAAATAAAACTATGCCCTGAATTGAGTGCTTGTGTCAGCCAAAGGGAGGAGGGAAAGCACATGATTTTAATGGTACTTAACCCCATTCTATTGTGTAGGTACAGCTGGATTTTGGATCACGTGTCAATGTATGAATGATGAAATAAGATGGATATTAGTTTAAAAAAAGAAAAGTGCTTTTCCTTATATTAAATTATGACAATCAGGAGGATTCCTTAAGGGAAATGTCAGTTGTATGCCACTATTTTAGTAGGTGGTATTTGAAAGAACCACAAGCTGAGATTCCGAGAAAAATAGAGAAGATTGGCACAGTTAGTTATACACAGGTAGGCGTTTATTTATCTTGTCTTTAAGAACTTCCCTGTAAATATTTGTGGTCAGATTAGGCCTTTTTTTCTTCTGAGAAGGGAAATAAAACAGATCCTAACTGACAATAAAATATTTTGGAATGTTATCACAAAAAGTTTGTACTTTCAAATAAAAATAATAGACATTGGCAGCTAAAGTGCAGCAGGACTTTGTGGGTAAGGATGTGCTCTGTAACTCAATTCAAATTCTAGCTTTAAAACCTACTGTTGTTGTTGATTGTCATCGAGTGAAACACTACTCATAGAGACACTATGAAAAAAAGACCTAAAGCTTTTCTATAACTATCGTCGTTTCTCAAAGTTCATAGAGTTTCCAGAGGCATGTGGTTTAGGAAGTGGATGCCACTTTTGTTTTCAAAACTGTCTTAAACGTTCTACCAAACACTGCCCACCAATGGGTAACCATTATGGCATTTGACATCCAGATGACACAAGGATCAGCATCACAGCAACCCCAGGTTACTTCAGTACAGC
>NW_006405558.1:0-1700 GCF_000299155.1 Elephantulus edwardii
AACAGATTCATCCTGGAAAGGGTTAAACTGGACTGCTCCATGGAGGCAAGGATTCTGAGGCTCTGTCTAACATACTTTGGACATGTTGTAAGGAGGGACCAGTCCTTGGAGAGGGGCATCATGCTTGGTAGAGTGAAGGGACAATGCAGGAGAAGAAGGCCCTGTATGAGGTGGATTGATTCAGTGACTGGCATATTTGGGATGGGTGTGTCGGAGACAGTGCAATTGGCACAAGACAGAACAGAGTTTAGGTGTTGTACATAGGGGTCGCTATGAGTAGCAAGCGACTTGACGGCACATAACAACGTAACAACAACATACTTGTTTTTGTGATTAAGCTACTGATGTAATTAAATGGCTAAAGTGATAAGTAAGAGAGTTGAAATTTAAGTGTTTATAACAGACTGACTGGAGACTAGCACCATAACTTCAGTAGAGGAAATGTTGCAGTCTTCACTTGAGTACAATCAATAAGAACAACTGCCCTGATAGATTAAGCTAGAATATCTGGAAGGGTGCTTTGAGCAACAGTCCTTTAAGGAGATATTGCTTGACTGATGAAGTATAAGTATGGATAGCACTGCCTCTTGTTAAATCTATGGTACGTCACAGAGTACCGTTTTTAAAGTTTGTAATAAAATGGCCTGTCTAATTTTTGTTGTACCCATTTCTCCCCAAATTAACTCACTGCAGGACTTCTTTGTTCTTTTATTGCCTCTCATGGGACCTAAGAGTACTGGAGCTCTTAGGAAACTATCAGGTGAATTCATTCTATCTAAAACAGATAATTCTCACACTGTACACATTTCTTTTTTGTAGAATAGCTTTTTTCCTTTGTGTGCTGTTCATTATCTGCCTGAAATTTTATTTTTCTTTGTATTATTAGTAATAATCTTTAAAGTGTGCAATCTAAGAGTCCCAGTAGTGCATGAATTAAGCACTTACTTGCCCACCAGATTTCAATGGTTTGAATCCACTGATCCCTTTGCAGAAGAAAGATATAGCAGTCAGCTTCTTTAAATACTGTAGAATATTAAACAATGGTCTACTTTGCCTTATAAGGAGGGTCATCATGAGGCAGACTTTTACATAGTGACATTTAGTCTTTATTTGATTGATATATGATATTATGCCAGACAGTCATGTGTCAAAGGTAGATTTTCGTTGGCTTCTAAATACCCTGTGGACTGCCAAAAGATAAAGAAGTCTGTCTTGGAGACAACAATAATCAGGATGCTCTTTAAGTCAAGGATAGTGCAACTTTGTCTTACTAATTTTCGGCATGTTGTCAGAAAGGGTCAGTCCTTGGAAAACAGTATCATTCTGGAAAGGTGAAGAGTCAGAGAAAGAAAGATTCCCTACAAAATGACTCATACAGTGAATATTAGAGATTGTGAGATGGTGCAGGGTAAGGCAAGGTTCAAATCTTTTGTTCATAGGATCACTGTGAGCTACAAATGACCTGTTGTTGTTGTTGTTGTTATGTGCCGTCCAGTCGTTTCCGACTCATAGCGACCCTATGCACTAAACCCTGCTCTATCCTGCGCCAACCACAACGCCTCTGACACACCCATCCTGATTACCCCAGTCACTGAATCAATCCATCTCACAGAGGGTCTTTCCCTCCTGCGTTGTCTCTCAACCCTCCCAAGCATGATGTCCCTCTCCAAGGACCCGTCCCTCCTGGCAACATGTCCAAA
>NW_006405559.1:0-1699 GCF_000299155.1 Elephantulus edwardii
TACTGAATGTACCATGGACTGCCAGGAAAACAAACAGATTCATCTTGGAGAGGATTAAACCAAGCTACTCCTTGGAGGCAAGGATTCTGGGGCTTTGTGTGACATACTTTGGACATGTTGCCAGGTGGGACAGGTCCTTGGAGAGGGACATCATGCTTGGGAGGGTGGAAGGACAGCGTAGGAGGAAAAGACCCTCTATGAGATGGATTGATTCTGTGACTGGGGTAGTGGGGATGGGTGTGTCAGAAGCAGTGCTGTTGGCGCAGGATAGAGCAGGGTTTAGGGCTGTTGTGCATAGGGTCGCTATGAGTCACAAATGACTCGAAGGCACATAACAACAACAACAACAAAGCATTCTTGAGGTTTGAATTTGTTCTCAGTTCCTTGAGCTTAAGAAATGCTGAGCTATTTTGGCACTTTTGATTTTCTGACTCTAGCTCCTTGCATATTTCATTGTAATATTGTACTTTATTGTACAAATAACAGCATTAGCTATTGGAAAAAAAGTAATCTGCAGCACACATAATCTGCTGTTCACTTGATCTTGACTTTTAGTAACCACCCATCCAATAGTGATTCAATGAAATTATTAAAGATTAGACAATATCACTTATCTCACAGGGAAATAAAATTTTCTGATGATTACAGAAGTACATTTGCAATTATCTGCCAGAGCACTTGAATCAAGTGAATCAAGCACTGAAAATATCTGCTGTGTCCTTTTGGAAAACAGAAAATATGTTTTACCTGAGTTGTTGTTTTTGGTGGGTTTTTCTTTTTTTTTTACTATGCAAAGTAATTTTGATGTTTGGATTATAGCAAATTATGGGTAAAATTATAATGACAGGGAATTTAGAAACTTGATTATACTTGTGAAGAAGGTACACATTGACAAAGAGTCAGTCCTTTAATGGAACAAGGGATAGTAGATAGTTTAAAGTGAGCAGGATATGTGTCACAATTTTCACCATACCTTCTCACAATAATCAGTCAGTTTTTATGCTAAAAAATAATCTCAGAAATTAGTTTATATGAAGAATAATGTATCACAATTGGAAGAAGACTCATCAAGAAACTATGATATGCAGATAATACAGTTTACTGTATAAAAAGATTTGATATACTTAATGATAAATGTAAAAATAAATAAATCCATCAATATATAGTATAACTCAACAAAAAGGAAGGCAAATTTCTCAGAACTGGGCCAGTAAAAAACATCATGAATGATAAACAGAGAAAAGAATGAAGTTGCCAAAACCTTCATTTTACTCAGCTGTATTAATGCTCATTCAAGATTAATCTAGAAATGGCCTTTTTAACTATGAAAGCAACTTTATTTATTCTCACCTTTTCATCTCAGTATAGTAGATCATATGATCATCTGATTAAAAATGTCCTATACCAATCCATCTCATTTTGCTAATAATACCTAACATGTCAATATTTATACATTCCAATCCATCTCATTTTGCTAATAATACCTAACATGTCAACATTTATACATTCCATTTCTTTCTTAACAATGTCTAGTTTTCCTACATTCATGCTTCTCACTTTCCATGTATGGATCATTAGTTTCTTATTACAGCTATCCCTCCTCCTTTGTGTTTCCAAATTTTTTAACCTTCAAATAGATTTTTTTTTTACTTCCTTCTTATTTATTAGTTATATCTTCCTTCTAATTTCTTTCTTAATT
>NW_006405560.1:0-1698 GCF_000299155.1 Elephantulus edwardii
TGGAGACCCCTTGAGGCAGTTCTCCTCTGTCCTGTGGGGTGCTTATTTGTCTGAATGGATTTCATGGCAATGCTTATGGGTTTGAGTTGTTCTGTACAGTGATTTCTTGGGGGATCAGAAACATGTTCCTCAGTACTCTCCAAGCTTACGAGGCCTTTGTACACCTATCATTTTCAGAATGAAAAATGAAAATAATAAAGAGATCCTGATAGTAACAACGGGGAGGCTTCAGTTACCCTTTAAGCCAGTCCTGTCCTACTCACTTTCAAGTAACTCAATTTTTTCAAGAATCTGGTTTGACTGTAAGTCAGGAAAACTGAAGGTTCACCTCTCAGACCCTCTGGAGTTGGCACTACACACAGGCCCTGAGCCATTCTCCCCTTCTCAAACCTCCTATGCTCAGCATTAAGTCTCACTGATACAGACCCTCTACAGGGAGAATTTGGGGGCTTATTTGTGTGGTATTTTATTATGATTTTAACAAAAGTTTACAGAAAAGTTGGATTTTCTTCCATTCACTGTCACATATTTTCCTCCCTCCCAGTGCCCCAACTTCACTTAAAAAAAATCATTCATTGTTGCATAATTTCTCCTTCCTCCTCCCACCTTTCCCCAGTCCACTTTGCTATGTACCTCTTACTCTGGACTGTTGTCATACAGATAATGCCTAATCATATCTTGCTTTTAAACAGTTCTTTCCTTCATCTGTTCCAATGCAGTGTTCAGTATTTATCCCCTCTTTTTTGTTTCTCCCCAACCTCCACGTCATTCCTATTTTATAACTGGGGAGTTATGCAGTATTTTTCCTTTTGTGACTGAGATATTTCACTCAGCATAATATCTTCCAGGGTCACCCATGTTGTGTAATATCTTATTAGTTCCTTGTTTTTCAGTGCTGCGTAGTATTCCACTGTGTGACTATACCCTCGTTTTTCTATCCATTCATTTGTTGATGGGCACTTAGGTTGCTTCCCTCTCTTTGTTATTGTGAACAACACAGAATTAAACATGGGTGTGCATATATCTGTTTGGGTGGCAGCTCTGGTTTCTTTAGGGTATATTCCTAATAGTGGAATTGCTGGGTCAAATGGTTTTCTATATCCAACTTTTTGAGAAAACGCCATACTGCCTTGGGAAGAATTTTGGACAGCTTCTAACTTATTTTTCTTTAATTATAATTTTAGTGAAAGTTTATAGGAAGACTGGGTTTTCATTTATTCATCAATACACTTTTGTTTTCTCCCTTCTCCCCCAATTCACTTTGTAATGCATGTCTTGCACCGAATTGTTAATGGCTATACATATAACGTCTAATCAGGTAATCCTTTCCTTCACTTATTCTAGTGTGCTGGTGGTGACGGTATTGTTTGCCACAGAGTGAGAACCAACCCATAGTTGACCTTCCAGTAAGTTTTCAGAGGCAGTAAATCTCATGGGAAGAGATTGTTTATCTTTCTTCCACAGAGCATCTGGTGATTTGAACTGCATGCCATTGTGATTGAAGCACAGTTTCTTATCATTTGGCCACCAGAGCTCCATTATTCCAATGAAACATTCATTATCTATTCATTCTTTTCCTGTTCTCTTCCACCCCAAATCCATCCTGTTTTTATAGCAGTGGTCTTATGTAGTATTTATCCTTTTGTGGCAGAAATATTTCCTTCAGCATGATGTCCTCCAGGCTCATTCACATCGTAT
>NW_006405561.1:0-1697 GCF_000299155.1 Elephantulus edwardii
TTCAAATGAGCACTCAACATTGTGATCTTTACTTTGGATTACTCTCCTGCCTCTCTAGTCTTTTCTCATTAGTCTTTTCATTAGGTGGATGTAGAGCTAGTCTGCTCATGTTGATTTCCTTTTTAATCTTTTGACAGGCTGAACTTTTCCTACTTCAAAATTTTAGCAGTACCCTTTTCCTTTGTCATTCCAAAATTCACATCTCATTCAAAATAAGGTTTAAATTTTTCCTTAATTCCCTTATATACAATTGAACATTTCTTCAGTTATTCATTTACCCTATTTACCTCCATTATAATATTTATCATAATCCAGTGGTGACCTACTTAAAAAATTTATAATTACCTTTTTTGCAACCATATTCTGCCATTGATGGCAGTATAAAGAAGGATGGGTGCTTATCTTTCCAGTATATCCTTGAGATGTCACAGTCTAGAATCACTACTAATTCAAAGTTGGGATTTAATGAATATTTACTAAAACAAAAAAAAGTAACTATAGATTTACACAGTTGGATGTGCAGCTCTGTATTTTAGAGACAAACTGTAGAAATCATTATAAAAAGCATAAATAACAATAGACAAGGAATAAAAAGAGGACCTTGTAACCTGTTGACGATTGCCTACTAAACATTCTACAGCATGAGGTCTAATAGTGAAACATGAAAAACAGTCCCTTTAAGAACTATTAATGCTGCTGGACAGCTTGGTTAGCACTCTGAGGCCAACAAGAGAAACTGTGTCTCAAAATGAAGAAGTACAAAGCACCATCATTGTTGTGAGGCACCCTTGGTTTGAGTTTATATTGACCCTTGAATTCATATTGATCCTTGGGTTCATATTGATCATCTTTGAGATGGTTCATATTGACCCTAAAAATAACAGATCTGAACCTTGTCCTCTCCTGTGCCATCCTCATCATCTCTGACACACTTTAACACATTGCTGCAGTCATCATGTCAATCCAACATGTCGAGGGTCTTTACCCATTTTTATTCCCATTCTGAAGAAAAGTGATCCAACAAAAATTGGAAATCATCAACAAATATAATTAATAGCACATGTAAAAAATTATTGTTGAAAATCACCCAAAATGGTTAGAACAGTTCATTGAGAGAGAATTGGATGTAGAAAAGGTCATGACACTAAGGTTTTGCTGTTGTGAGATTGATCCTGACTAAAAACAGAGAATATCAGAAAACTCTTTACATATACCAAGAAAGTACTTGGAATGATATTTTATTTAGAAAAATCAAAATAATCCCGAAATAATTGTTGTTATTGTTATGTATCATGAAGTCAAATCCAGAAGATTTCAGAAAGGAGATTTATCATCTTTCTCTCACAGAGCAGCTGTTGGATTTACATTGCATGCCTTCAAGTTGATGTCACATCTCCTTATCACAGGGCAATGGTAGCTTCCTTAATCACATAGTAGGAGATAGCCCATCCTTTCCCACTGAGCAATTGAAGAATTGGAACCACATGTTTTTGGAATTGCAACACAACTTCTTACCATAATTTAAATTATTGTTGGATGACAACACAAATTAATTCCTTTTTAAAATGAAATTTTGCATAGTCTGCAGTCCCAATCCACCAGTTGCTTTGTAAGAGATAGATGGGCAAACTCCTTCCCATAAGATTTACTGCTTCTGACAACCAGGTGGAGGGTCAGCTATGGGTCAGTTCTGACTT
>NW_006405562.1:0-1635 GCF_000299155.1 Elephantulus edwardii
CCTCAGGAGCATGTGTTTCATGGGCCTGGGCCTGACAACCATGGGGGGAGGGTCTTCATCAGGATGGGTCTTTTGGACTTGAGCTCGGGGGAGGGAGGGGACACAGAAGGAGACGTGTTTCATGTCCCTCCACAAAAGCATCATACATTCACACACTGAGCCCTAAGCAGGTTATTCAAGGGACCCTGTTCGGTGTGCACAGTTTTTGGAAGTTCAGTCAAGGGGTCACTAGTCGATTTGGTGCTCAAACCTACAGTCCTCGAAGCTCCAGCTGACTCGAGGGGAACACTCAAAACAGGGTCTGAACAATTGGCCTCCTTGGCACTGCTGACCCACCGTCTGCATCGCACTTCCCACATCCTGCGGGAATACTTCAGGGTCAATATGCCATCAGTGAGGGAACTCGGGCAGCCTAGTGTCAAGGAGCTGCGCTACAATCCTGTAGGCACATGGTTCAAGGACACCAGCTGCTCTGCCAGAGATGGATGGCGAGTCTCCTACTGTGCGATTAGCTGACTCTGAAAACCTGCGAGAGGGTCAGCTATGAGTCAGCTCCGACTCTACTGCACACCACAACATGACATTCCATCCATGGTTGCTGGGCTTGGCTGGGGCTCGATACAGGGGCTGTCAGGCTCACTTTGGTGCAGCTCGTCAGGGAACCAGGAGATCTGATGCGGCCTAAAGGACACAAGGGTCTGATAGAAAAGAGGGAAGGAGACACCTTGGTGGGGTTTCGATGCCTTCTGGGTGTCAACCACAGATCTCCCTTCAGGAAGGGAATGAGGAAGATAAAAACGTGATTCATTTTGAATATGTGAAGACTAAGGCCAAGGAAGGTCAACAGACACTCCAGGTGAGTGGGGATAATGACGTCCGCACTACAAATTTTAGATGATCAGAGGTGTGAGGGGTTCAGACGGATACTATTATTGATACAAGTAGGAAAGTTGTAATAACTGAAAAGATAAATGTAGATCCCCAACATTTTGCATGCCCTCTCACTGAAAGTCTCCTGGGAATGCTGCACCCTCATTTCTCCTGTAAACACTCATGTCCCCCTCTCGACTCAGCTCACTAAGCCCTGAACCCATACACTCCAGGCGGGTCTTGGGGCTGGCCCGGCGAATGTCCTTTCCTTGTTCCCACTGCAATGCTTCTAGGGATCACACCAGGAAGAAGATGAAGATCGCGTTGACAGGACTGTCGTCAGAGGCACTCTGCAACAACTGGTGAAAAATCTGGTGCCCGCCTATCAGCAGGGAGACGTGTCTTATATAGAGACCTTTCTGGCCACCTACAGGGCTTTCGCTACCACCTTGCAAGTCCTGACACTGATAATTCCATGGTGAGCACGTCGTCCACTGCATCCTGTGGGGACTCTTTTAACACCCAGCTTCAAGTGTGGGGTATACCGATCACCAGCCTCGGTCCTGATCTCCCCTCTGAGAGGAAGAGGTCAGATTCCAGCTTTAGACATCTTCCCTTTAGAACTAAATTTTATTTGAGAGAGAGGACAAGCATTCTAACCATCCCACCTTCAAACGTGGCCCACGGACATTGAACGTGACACTCTTATTCCTCCTCTAGGTACACGGCCACTGTGCCACATAAGAGGAGGAGGAGTAGACTCAG
>NW_006405563.1:0-1694 GCF_000299155.1 Elephantulus edwardii
TTTTTTTTTTTTTAAATCATGGCAGATTTCAGAGAAAAGAAAAAATTCAGAAAAAATCAGGAAACCAGTTGTTATAAAGCAATTTACAAACAGAAAAAACCTTATGTACAAAACAAGGGGTCTTTTTAGAACATTGTATAGAAATAAATTCGTGTAAAAGATTAAAAAAAAAAGAAGATATAACCTTGTTCAACATTTGTTCACCAAATGATAGACCTGCAAAGTACATAAATCAAGAGTTAACAGAATTGAAGAAAGAAATAGCAGCACTATACTAATGGTAGGCTATTTCAACACACCACTATCACAAAAAGGAGAGGTCAACCCAAAAGAAACTCAACAAAGATGCATAATATCAAAACTACACATCAGCCAACCCGAACTGGTGAATGTATTCAAGATACTGCACCCAACTAAAACTCAATTAACTTTCTTCTCATGTATATGTGGTACAGTCTCCAAAATTGATCACACAGTAGGACACAAAGCAAGCCTCAACAAATTAAAAAACATTGAAATAATACAAAGTATCTTCTCAAAACACAATGCCATAAAAATAGAAATAATAACAGGTGGATAAAGCTTACAAGATCACCCACAGGAAAATGAATAACTCTCTGCTAGAATATGATTGGGTTATAAAGAAATAAAGAAAGAAATGAAAAGCTTTTGGAAATAAATGAAAATGAAAACACAGCATACCAAAACCTGTGGGATGCAGCTAAGGCAGTCCTCAGAGGGCAGTTCATAGCATAGGCACACACATAAAAAAAGGAAGACAGAAGAAAAAAAAATCAGTGATTTAACACACCTTCAACAAATAGAAAAATAACAACAATCTAATCCTACAGCCTCTAGAAGAAAAGAATTTATAAGGACAAGAACTGAAATCAATGAGAGAGAAAATAAAGCAATTGAAACCATCAATAAGACCAGGAGTTGGTTTTAAGAAAGGGTCAATAAAATTTACAGAGAAAGACACAGGTAACTCAATTAAAAATGATAGAAGTAACATCAGAACAGAACCAGATGAAATTAAATTGATAATATAAGAATACTATGAAAAACTATACTCTGACCAATTAAAAAGAAATTAGAAGAAATGAACAAATTCCTTGAAACTCATGCCCTTCCCAGATTGACAAGGGCAGATATAGAACTCTGGAGCAGATCCATCACAAAAGAAGAAATTGAACAGGTCATGAAAAGACTTCCCCATGAGGAAAGTCCTGGACCAGATAGCTTAACAGTTGAAGTCTACCAAACATTCAGAGAGGATCTATCATCAATTCTATTTCAATTATTTGAGAAAATAGAAAAAAAAAGGAACACTCCTAGAGTCATTCTATGAATGAAGTATAATCCTAATACACAAACCACCCAAAGTTATTACCAAGAAGAAAACTACAAATCAATATATCTCATGACTATAGATATAAAAATTCTTAACAATGTCCTAGCCAATAGAATCCAAAAGGACATAAAAAATTCACCATGATTCATAACAATTATGCAAGGATGGATGGTTCAACATAAGAAAAACAATGAATGCAATTAACCACATTGTTGTTGTTGTTATGTGCCGTCGAGTCGTTACTTACTCATAGCGACCCTATGCACAACAGCCCTAAACCCTGCTCTATCCTGCACCAACCGCACTGCCTCTGACACACCCATCCTGATTACTCCAGTCA
>NW_006405564.1:0-1694 GCF_000299155.1 Elephantulus edwardii
CAGGAGAGGAAGGCCCTCTATGAGGTGGATTGATTCAGTGACTGGGATAATTGGGATGGGAGTGTCAGAGACAGTGCGATTGGCATAGGACAGAGTGGAGTTTAGGGCTGTTGTACATAGGGTCGCTATGAGTCGCAGGCGACTCGACGGCACATAACAACAACAACAACAACCCAATGCGGACTGAGAGTGGGGTGGAGCTCCTCAATTGAACAAGCGTGGAAGGAGGAGTGGCGTCCCCTTCCATAATAGCTTGCCTCTGGAAACTCTATGAACTTGGAGAGAGGATGAAAGGCACCCAAGCATCAAGGACTCTCTTTCATAGGGTCGCTAAGAGTCGCCTGCAACTGGATGGCACTTAGCAACAACAACAACAACAACATCATTAGATTATCATTAGCAATCAGTTAGATTAGAACCCCAAATTTAGATTGCTGAGTTTTAGAAATGCCTTTCTATTTCTTGATTCTAGAATAATTAACATCTGCAGACCCACTACTACTTGGACATCTTGTTTCTTAGCCTCACTCTGTGCCAGACAACGTACTTTGCCAGGACCTGAACCAAAACAGAACCCTTTCACTCCTGGAAATTTTTCCTTGGTGATATTGAGGTCCCACCCCCTGGGCGCTGACACTGATGAGCACAGCCTAGATGACTTTCTTCACCTCAAGCCTTGGATCCTGAACCTTGCTCCTGGGCTGGCAATAAGAATTCAGTTAAATAGAGTTACCTTATCCCAAGCCTTAGGCCTCCAGGCCATGAACAGGATGTGGACACCAAGGAGTCAGCAGCCACCACTTGTGCCATAAGTTTTTCATCTTAGTTGGAGCTGGGCCAGAGACACAGAGGCGAGTATAGCCTTTCTACTACCTGGCCTCAGCCAGAGCTAGAACTGCAGAGCTCTTAACACCATGAGATATTCTCTCTCTCTCACTCTCTCTCTCTCTCTCTGTCTCTCTCTCCTATCTCTCTCTCTATCTCAACCTTAAGGTCTACTTCTATTTCTATGTCTGTCTCTGACTCTGTCTTTATCTCGATCTAGAACTAGATCTATATTTAGGTTTGTTCTTAAGAGTACATAACTTATCTGTCAGTTTGTGATATTAGAGGAATGATTTTCATGTTGTTACTTATTTTATACCTTAAGTATGTATATGCTTGCTTGGTTATAGTTCACACTTAAAAATACAGTGCTTGTCTGTAAATTTTTTGTACTGGGATGACTTGACTTCTAAAACAGACTATGTAACAGGATTGGTAATTCATTCTGAAATGACAGGCCTTCAAAAACCATATAAACAATAGAGGTACAGGGTTAGAGATAATACTGCAGGGTAGAGCCCAGAATGGAAATCATTAGGAGGAGAAAGAGATGCAAACATCCTTTACATTTTTCGAACAATAAAAGTATAAAGTATGAAACTAGGAAAATTGGAGGGAGTAAAAGGACAAGGGAGAAAGACAATATCAAAATGTATATCAGAAAGAACTCTGAAAATGGTACTAGAATACCAAGCAACAAAAACAAAAGGTAAAAAACAAAGGGTGAAGCAAAAGAGTTCAATAGAAGACTTTAAAAGGCAGCATAAGAAGACAAAACAGAGTGTTGAAATGTGCAAAAAGTTGAATTTGGAAAATTGAAAGAGAAGAACTTGATGGGTATTTCTCAAGCTGAAATAACTAAAAGAAAA
>NW_006405565.1:0-1694 GCF_000299155.1 Elephantulus edwardii
CTTTAGAGTAGTGAGAGAAGATCTTCACCCTGAAACCCACAGCGTCCCTTTTCAGCAGGAAGTAGCTAAGAGAATATGCCATCCCCTTTTCCTTATGAATCAGGTTGAAGTCTCTCTCAGGGAGGAGTGATAGGGAATGGCAAAGGACACATTGACAAAGGAGATTTATCAGAACTGACTTTGACAAGCACTCTGGCAATTGGACAATTAAAACAGACATTCGGATGGCAGGGGAAGAAGAACAAACTGTGGAGGAGGGTAGAGAGAATGGTGCACCAATGAAGGAATGAAAATCCAAAATCCCTGTAAATGTTCATTAAAACTAATAAAATTAAAAATAAATAAAAGGGTGGAGGAAAAGATACCAAGCAAATGGCAACCAGAAAAAAAGCAGGACTAGCAATCTTAATCTCTGATAAAGTAAATGTCAATTTAAAAACCATCACAAAGGACAGGAGGGTTACTACATAATGAATGCTGAGAGGGTCAATAGAACAAGAGGAGATAAACAATAATAATCTATGCACCAAATAAAAGACCTGAAAATTACATAAAACAAACATTAACAAAACTGAAAAAGGAAATATACACTACTATAGTACTTGGAGACTTCAATACACCCCTCTCAAGAAAAGATAGAACTACCAGAAAAAACCTCAACAGAGATACTGAAGAATTAAACCACACAATACACAAACTTGACGTCATAGATATTTAAAGAATAATGCACCCCCAAAACACACAGTATACCTTCTTCTCCAATGTTCATGGAACATTCTCCAGAATAGATTGCATTCTAGGTCACAAGGCAAACATCAATAAATTTAAAAAACAGAAATAATACAAAGCAACTTTTCAGATTATAATGCTACAAATTAGAAATTAATACTAAGAAGATAAAGGAGGGAAAACCCATACATTTGGAAGCTGGACAACAGCTTACTTGAACATGACTGGGTAGTAGAAGAAATACAAATGAAATTAAAAAGTTTCTTGAAACAAATGACAATGAAAACACCACTTACCAAAACCTCTGGGGGAAAGCCTAACCAGTAATCAGAGGTCAATTTATAGCAATAAGCAAACACATCAAAAGGCAGGAATAACTGACCACTGACTCTCTAACCTAACACCTCCAGCAAATTGAAAAAGAACAGCAAGAAAATCTGACACCCTCTAAAAAACCTGAAATTATGAAAATTAGAGCAGAAATAAATGAAATACAAACCAGAAAAACAATTGAAACCATAAACAAAACTAGCAGTTGGCTCTTTGAAAAGGTCAATAACATTGATAAACCACTAGAAAAACTCACAAAAGAAGAAGACACAAATAATCTGAATAAGAGACGAATCAGGCAACATCACAACAGAACCAACTAAAATTAAAAAAATAGCTAACATTAGAGTATTATGAAAAATTATACTCAAACAAATATGAAAACCTAGAGGGAATGGACAAATACTGAGAAATGCACAACCTACCTAAACTGACACAAACTGAAATTGAACATCTGAACAGACCCATTATAAAAGAAGAAATTGAAAAGGTAATACAACAACTTCCAACCAAAAAAAAGGCCCGGACCAGATGGTTTTACAAGCGAATTTTATCAAACATTCAGAGAAAAACGGCTACCAATTCTACATAAATTATTTCAGAAAATAGAAAAAGATGAAATTCTCCCAGACTCA
>NW_006405566.1:0-1694 GCF_000299155.1 Elephantulus edwardii
TTTTTATTTTATTATTTGTGTGTGTGTATGTATACCATCAAATCAGATCTGACTGGTACAGGAGGAGATTGTCCCTCCTTCCCCGGCAGAGCATCTGGTGGATTTGAACCATTTGCCTCTGGGACTGTAGTTGCAGCTCCTTACCACTAGGCCACCAGAGCTCCCCTTTCTTTTACTTTTCAAAGAGAAGCCTGTACTGGAGGGGAGGGGTGGGCAGGGAGAAAAGTGCAACAATGAATGAAATGGAAAGCCAAAATCTCTGTAAATATTAATTTAAATTAATAAAAAATGAAAAAAAAATAAAAGATACAACAATAGCAGAGAACCCGGGGCCTGAGGTGAGAGGGAGCTGACCTGTGTCTGCTGGCCCCCTCAGTCTTGGGGCCGAACTTCTTGGTGGTGTGGGGGTGGCACATAAGTGAAAGAACATAGAGGACTTTGCAACAATTGCCTGAGGGAGGGGAAGATCTCAAAGCCAAGGAAACAGAAGAGGTTGTCCTGATTGAAGAAGCCTCACCCTACAAGCAGTTTAGAATTCAAGCCCCACCCTGTCTAGAAGCTTAGACAAGCTCATGGAGCCTCAGTCCGCAATCCTTTTGAGATGCCTGCTTTCTACCTACACCAGAACTGACAGGCTACAACTCTCTGGTACAGGAGGAGATTGTCCCTCCTTCTCCAGCAGAGCATCTGGTGGAGTCAAACTGCGGACCTCTGGGATTGCAGTGCAGCTTCTCGACACTAGGTCACCAGAGCTCCCTAACTCTGCACTTCTTGTACGCGATCTGCTACTAATCTTAGCAGAAGGAATTATGAATACACCACACCCATGGACAGCCAAAAGAACAAATACATGTTTGTTCGGGAAAAACAACCAGGGCACTCCTTAGAGGCAAGCTTGGCGAAGCTTTGTGTCACATACTTTGGGCATGTCGTTAGGAGACGCCAATTGGGAAAAGATACCATGGCAAGAAAGGTGGAGGGTGAAAAAAAAAGAAGAAACCCCTCAAGCAGATGGAGTGACATAGTGACTGCAGAAATGGGCTTCAGTGTATATGAGATGACGAGGAAGGCACAGGATCAGGCAGGGTTCAGATCTGTTGTTCACAGGCTCACTGTGAGTCAGAGTCAACAGCACATAACAACAACAGCAGCAACAACAACCAAAAGAAAATTCTTCCTGATTCAGTCATGGCTAGTAATTGAAATATACCTGAGTTTATAAACTATGTGTGTACTGAAAGAGGAAAAGCTACAGGATACCCTGCTAGAAGCCTATTTAACGGAAAGAAATGTGGGAAGGGTCCAGGGATCTGGTTGTTGTTGTTATGTGCCGTCCAGTTGCTTGCGACTCATAGCGACCCTATACGCAACAGCCCTAAACCCTGCTCTATCCTGTGCCAATCGCACTGCCTCTGACACACCCATCCCGATTACCCCAGTCACCGGATCAATCCATCTCATAGAGGATCTTCCCCTCCTGTGCCGTCCCTCCACCCTCCCAAGCATGATGTCCCTCTCCAAGGACCTGTACCTCCTGGCAACATGTCCAAAGTATGTCAGACAAAGCTCCAGAATCCTTGCCTCCAAGGAGTAGCTTGGTTTAATCCTCTCCAAGATTAATCTGTTTGTTTTCTTGGCAGTCCATGGTACATTCGTCTCCAGCACCACAGCTCAAAGGCATCAACTCTCCTGTC
>NW_006405567.1:0-1694 GCF_000299155.1 Elephantulus edwardii
TATATTTTTTATAGATAATATAGTTCTTAAAAGAAGACAATGTTTAAGATTGACATTCTTTGTTATGAAGCTAGACTCTTGTTTGGATCTGAGACTTCAGTAGGTATTTTTGGTTTAAGGTTTAAAGGCTGTCTCAGGGCAAATACTTTCAGGACTCCAAGGCTCCAGAAAGTCTCAATTCCCTGAGAATTTTGTTCTGCATCTTACCTACTTTGGTCAGGATTCCTCTATATTATCATCTTTGATCAGAGTGTTCAGTAATGGTAATCATCTAGTTCTCCTTTTCTCTGTAAAGGAGGTAGTTATTCATGGACGGAATTAGCCATATATTAAATTTCCTTTTTTAGTTCATAACTTTTTTTCTTTCTTTGTTACTGACGGTGATTAGAGACTGCTTTTACTTGGATGATCATTTGCAAGCTTTAAATACTCTCTGAGGTAGAGTTGACAAAATGACACATTATTAGGCTCATTGCCTTGAATGTCCCATGAAACCATGACCCTAAACCTCAAAAACTAGGAATCAAATTCTCTCAAGTGTTTAAATCTGTGTAAGTAACCTTGGTTTTTTTTTTTGTGTACAGTTTGAGTTGAACCAACTATATAACTGACTCTCTGGTGGATTTTCAGAGGTATTAATGGCAAGAGAGGAAATTGCCTATCTTTCTCCCAAGGAGCGACCGGTGGACTCAAACCATGTGCCTTTGAAATTGCAGCACAGATTCTTACCACTAGGCCACCAGAACTCCCCTAGCAGTCACTCTTTTCTTTTTGTCATTGTAAATATCACATATCTTTTGCCAATTCAGCGTTTTACAGGTACATTTACAACAATTTTATTAAATTACTGTATAACTCTACATTTAATTGATATTATTTCCCCTTAGTTTTGTTAAGAATTCAGTCTTGAATAGAAGCGGTGAGAGCAGGCACCCTTGTCTTGTTCCCAGTATTTCTTCATTGAGTATAAGGTTGGCTGTTGGCTTTTCATATATATCCCAAATCATGTGAGGAACGTCCCTTCTCTTCAAGTCTCTTTAGGATTTTCAAGAAAAGGTGTTGGATTTTAGAAAATATTTTTTTCTTCATCCATAGAGATGATCATATTTCTCCTTTACTTGGTGCTACCGATGTTGTGTATTATTATTTTCTAATGTTGGACAATATTTACATTCTGGAAAAAAATCTGTTAAATAACATTTTGTGAAGAATTTTTTCTATAATTTTCTTGTGGTATCTTTCATCTTGTTTTTATATTAGGGCTATATTTACTTCATACAATGAATTATGGAGTATTTCTTTTCTATGTTTTGGATGAGTTAATACAGAATTGATGTCAGTTATTTTCTAAATATTTGGTAGAATTTCTCAGTGAAGCCATCTGGTCCAAGACTTTTTTTATATTGGAAGATTTTTGATCTCTGACTCAATCTTTTCACTTTTTGTGTCTGCTGAATTTTTCAGTTTCTCCTGAGTCAGTTTGGGTAGGTTGTATACTTTTAAGAATATATCCAAGTCTTCTAGGTTAATCCTGTTTGTTGCCATATAGTTGTTAATACGAGTCTTTCACAGTTTTATTTCTTTCTTAGGAGACAATTGTAGCATCTCCTCTTTTAATTTTTTGACTATTTAATTTTTTAAAAATTTATTTATTTTTTATTTCAGTGAACATCTACAGAGATTTTGGAATTCCA
>NW_006405568.1:0-1681 GCF_000299155.1 Elephantulus edwardii
TTGTGTGCTCTCGAATCAGATCCAACTGGCACAGGAGACTGCCCCTCCTTCTCCAGCAGAGCATCTGGTGAATTTGAACGGAGCACCTTCGGGATTGCAGTGCAGCTTCTTGCCCCTAGGCCAACAGAGCACCAAAAAACTAATAAATATTTTTTTAATCCTGGGGGAGGGGAAAGGAAAGAAGATGTGCAATAATAAATTAATAAAACAAAACAACAAGAACAAAAAAAGAAAACAGGCCAACAGGCAACATCATGGTTGATGTTGAGAAGATTGAAATTGTCAATTATTTTCCCTTGCTTGGATCCTCAATCAATACCCTTGATACCAGCAGTCAGGAAATAATGAGATACATTATACTGGGAAAGTATGCTGTCAGGAATAGCTCCAAAATGCCAAAGAGCAATGATATCAGTTTAAAGACTAAGGTGTGCCTGATTCAGACCATGGTTTTTCCAGTCACCTACTATGCATCTAAAAGCTGGACAATGAATAAGGATGCTAGAAGAATTGATGCCTTTGAGTTCTGGTACTGAAGAAGAATACTGAATATCCCACAGATTGCTAAAAGAACACACAGATATGTCTTGGAGAAGGCGTAGCTAGAGTGCTTTTCAGAGTCAAGGATGGCTTAGCTTCATTTCACATACTTTGGTCATGTTGCTAGGAGACGCTATTCCTTGGAGAGGGACATCATGCTTAGAAAGGTGGAAGTTCAGCAAAAGAGAGGAAGACTCTCAGCAAGGTGGATTGACACAGTGCCTGCAGCAAAGGGCTCAAGTGTGCCAGAGATGGTGAGGATGACAGGACAGGACGGGACAAGGTTCAGGT
The DNA here is from genome assembly GCF_000299155.1 of Elephantulus edwardii. Taxonomy (NCBI): domain Eukaryota; kingdom Metazoa; phylum Chordata; class Mammalia; order Macroscelidea; family Macroscelididae; genus Elephantulus; species Elephantulus edwardii. The sequence continues at coordinate 832 of NW_006405568.1, forward strand.
CTGTTGCTCATACTCGACATCACCTAACAACAGCCAGGACAGTTCCTGGTTTAAAATCTCCCCAGGTTTATAATGCCACACTTTTTGCCCTGAAGGCTTTTCTGAGTTGATAACGCCAGTGTAATCTAAGAAAGAAACTATTATGTGCCAAAAACTTGGGATCAGTGATCCCTAAGGCATGGTGTCCTTACTAGAGTTATAAAAGAGAGAATTTTTTGGGGGGCGAAAGTGTTGACAAATCCATGGGACACTTTTCAAACCCTTCTCTAGTCCTAATCCCCATGGAGCCAAAAAGACAAACAATCCATCAGGGGCTAGTTTGCAGCCCCATGGGAGGGTCACAACTGTGGAAGGTCCAGTGAGCCAGGACAACAAAATATTATGTGATTGTCCAAGCTGGGGTAATATCCTGTCCTTGACTGCAGTGATGTGTAACTTCATCATCTTCTGGGGCATTTGTTTTAATAGCTGATATGCACTTGGGTGAGTTGGCCAACCATGTTTGCATCAGAGCGCTTTAGGTAATCTTCCTGCTCTTGTTATAAGGGGTGGTTCTTATATCTCAGGATTTGCTTCAGCACTCCACTCATGTGGTCAATGAGACCAGCTGCTGTTGGATTTTAAGCACCAGATAATCTCCTTCCAGAAAGCCCACTCCTGAATTTCATGTCTGGTAAAGTAAGTTCCTTGGTCACTGTGAATATCTGCAGGTATGCCATATGCAGTACCTCAAAGTTGAAGACCCTGATTTTTTTCCCTATAATTATATTTTATTAATTTTCATAAACATTTACAGAGATTTTGGGTTTCCATTCATTCATTGTTGCACTATTCTCTCTACCCTCCTCCC
>NW_006405569.1:0-1692 GCF_000299155.1 Elephantulus edwardii
AGAGATATGTGATTAGGTATTTCTGTCATGACAGGAGTCTAGAGCAATGGCTACATGGTGGAGTAGACCTGGGGGAGGGTTTGTAAATCAATGAAAGAATTTTTCTTTTACTTTTCCAAGAGGGGAGTGTTGGGGGGGGGGAAAGGGGAGGCATGAGAGGGGAGAAATGTGCAACAACGAATGAATGGAAATCCAAAGCCTCTGTAAATTTTTACAGAAATTAATAATAAATTTAAATGTAAAAAAAATTAAGTTAGAGTAAGGATGGCAATAGATTTATAACTGCTCATGCTAATAACACTATATCATGGCATGGAGGAGGAATAGTGGAACTGTATCCACATTTACAATATTCTTCTTATCAAAACAATTTATGGAAAGTAGGAACTGCACTGGAACATGTATATCTGGATTGGAAATTATCATATTGTTAATATTTCTAGCCGTAAGCTTAAAAGATTATGTTCAAAATTATTTTTTATATATTTATTTAAATTTTCCCCTCTTTTAACAACTGGGATCTAGAGGGAAGAGAAAAGACCAGAGAATAGTCAAAATTATTGGGGCAGCTATTGCTGCCAGTTTAGGGCTTGTGTCAGGAAAAGAAATTCTTACTCATAAACAGTGCCACCCAAAGGTAGTAAAGGAGGTCAGAATTGCTTCCACTGTGGAAAGCTGGGCCACTTCAGTAGACAGTGTCACAGATGAGAGCCACAGATAGGCAAGGGAGTAGAGAGGAAGCTCCCACTCACTTGCTTTAAGTGTGGATCTGAAGGACACTTGGCCAAGGGCGGCCGACATCAGGTCCTCGTGGCTGAAAGGACTGACAAGCCCCAGCTCCTAGCTGGAAACAAAGGAGGACGCTTCAACCATTTAGATCCTCCCAGAAGAGCTGTGGGTAAGCATTAACATTACTAGTAAGTATATTCGTTTTCTCTTGGACACAAGAGCCTACTATTTGTTCCTAAAAGCTTCTGAGGTCCCAACTCTTCTCACTATTTCTTAGTTGTTGGAATTGATGGAAAACCTCATAAACAGTTCCTTACTTCACCTCTGCCTTGCATGCGGACTTCCGAGCTGTAAAACAACCCACTGGTAGATGGAATTTGGTCCAGGACTTAAGAATAATAAATGACATAGTTGAGCCTCTACATCTTGAGGTTTCTAACCTTTATACTATAATAGACAAAGTGATAGTCAATAGGCCTTTTATTTTAAAAACTACCTTCCCTCTGTAACTTGATTCGTGCCACTATTAGAGCCTCTACTTGGAATATTATTGCTTTTTAATTTTTGTCTCATGTACTTTTTCAACTTGTTAGTTAAATTTGTGTCTTCTAGGCTGCAACAGTGCCATGGTACATCTTCAAGGATATGAACATGTACGGCTAAGCACAATTGATAACGGTGCATCTAAATTCCAAAATCAATCTCCACAATAGTTTACGTGTTTCCTATTGCCAAAGGGGCCCTTTAGAGTGGTGAGAGAAGATCTTCACCCTGAAACCTACAGCATCCCTTTTCAGCGGGAAGTAGCTAAGAGAATACGCCATCCCCTTTTCCTCATGAATCAGGGTGAAGTCTCTCTCAGGGAGGAGTTATAGGGAATGGCAAAGGATACACTGACAAAGGAGATTAATCAGAACTGGCTTTGACAAGCACTGTGGCAATGGGACAATTAAAACAGACTTT
>NW_006405570.1:0-1640 GCF_000299155.1 Elephantulus edwardii
CCTGTGGTGTTTTTTGATATTTGTGCCAATGATGAACCTCTAGGACGTATAACCATGGAATTATTTTCAAACATTGTTCCTCAAACGGCTGAGAACTTCAGAGCACTATGCACTGGAGAGAAAGGCTTTGGATTCAGATTTGACAGTTTTACGGATGCTACACATAATTAAGCCATATTAAATAGAGAATACCTTCATTCCGAGGTGGGAAGTTTGCCCTCAGTCTTTTTTAAGGATCCTGGAATGGTGTATTGAGCAAAGACTTTCTTTCTTTATCCCACTGTCTGGTAACATAGACTGTAGCTGACCCAAATCCCTAGCATCTCTGGAAGTTCAGGTCCACTGGTGACTTTGATTGGTGACTTTGATTGAGAAAGATAGGCAGTCTCCTCCCATAAAAATTGCAGAGAAAAAATCCTTGGAAACTTGATGGATAGTCCTTCTGAGTCAACACTGACAGCAAGATTGTTTAGGTTTAATATTCATTCTAGATTGACAAGATACTTTGTTTTGTTTTTTTTTAATATTGGTTTGCTTACAAAGTTCATATGCATTGTGTTTCACACTATTCTTCATTCACATTGTGTTTCATGCACTCATTTCCATGCATTAAGTTTTATAAGATTAATCACCGTTGATTGGGCTATGTCCATCATTACCCTATCTTTTCAGGTCCCCACTGGGTCTTTCCCATTTCCTTTACCTTCTTCTTCCTTCACCCACCAAACGGTGCAGCCCTGTGCTTTCACCCCTACTCATCCTCATCCCTCCACTCTTCTCTTTTCGCCTTTGGGTCCCCATACATGTTTTAGTAGTTTTCCTTCTATTTTTACGTTAATGGTCTTCTGCTGGGTGAGCTAACTCAGTCTTCTACGGGCAAGATACTTGCTAGTGGCTGAAAGAAATAGTGGCCTCTCAGGTTAATGAGTGAAAGAGGGTTGTTGTTAGTGCTTCTATTGTTTTCTCAATGTTTGACATTTAAGAAATGGATAAGAAAAGCAAGTTTGGTGTTCCTGTTTGAATAACAAAAATATATTATTTCTAAATAATTTGTAAGTAGGCTCATTTCTTTAAAAAATGTTCTTTATATGTGAAATGGTTTTCTTTTTTTATATTTTAAATTGGATTGCTCACAAAGTTTGTATCCATTGTGTTTCACATTGTTCTTCATTCATGTTGAGTTTTCTACAGCGTTTTGTTGACAGTTGTTAAAGGCTTCCTGTAACTTTTATCTTTTTACTGAGAATGTGAAAATACATCATTACTAACAACCCCCTCACACACACACACACACACACACACACACACTCACACATGCATCGCTGACTGAGCTGTGTGTTTTCATGGCTGTGTGTGTATCATTAATAAACCATAGAACAGAGATGGTTTTGCTTGCTGTCGTGTTGAGTGTGCTCTCAGAATGGGATCCTGATGATTTGAATGCAGAGTATTACAACCCTTTAGGAACTGTTATCAGGAAACAGTCCTTAAATCTCTGTGGTATTCTGGAATCCACCCGCATTGTTCCATGACATCAGATTGTTTTCAGAAGGTATGCTATGTTATTGTTGTTGTTGTTCTTATGTGCCCTCGAGTCTCCTGCGACTCATAGCGACCCTATGTACAACAGCCCTAAACTC
>NW_006405571.1:0-1692 GCF_000299155.1 Elephantulus edwardii
TACTGGCAAAAACCATATTTTAACTAACGTCAGCAGCAGGCAACTGACCTAAAATTGAACTTCTCCTTTTCCAAAGAGCCAATGAGCTATTTCCACGCCAAAGAATCCCTAGACCTTGTATAAATTCCCTTGCTTTTGGGGGCTCGGGGTCGACTTCCCTGTCTCCTGTGTGAGATATAAGTCGTCCCGAAGCTTCGTCAATAAAAGCCTCTTGTGATTACAGCAAGTGGATCTGGTGTGAGTTTCTCGGGGTCGTGCCTGGTCTGGGTAAAGCCCTAGTTTGGGGTCTTTCACTGTAAGGATGTGGAGCTGTAGGCTCTGCAGTTTTCCTGGCCCTTCCCATATGGGCACCAAGTAACTGCCATTACTCCAAATGTTTGACTCTCCCAGGTTTGAATCTCGTGTGTCTGGGGCCAGTGTTGTACCTTGGACAAGCCTCTCTCCTCCTCTTTATCAAATACTCTGTCCCTAGTTGATTTTCCTTCATTTCATTTGCCAGAAGTACCTTCTTCTACTCACCTGGAAGAGACAGTCTAACCCTTTAGAGTGAATATAGTGGCAGATGAGGAAAGAAGGGAGGGATCTTTGTCCCTCCAGTTGTTCATCATGGTCTCCCATGGCTGCCATGCATGTTTAAATGAGTGAGTGGAAGGAGGATGGAACAGAATCAGCAAGCCCTCTCAGAGCTTTTCCTATGCCCCTGTGAGATATGGAAGCATTTCCCAAATATATCTAGATCTTATTTTCACATAGTTTTTCTTTCTTGGGCAAACACTGCTGAGAGTCACAGAACACTTCCTTGTAGAGCCTGGTGATATGCAACCTGCCCAGTAGTTAGAGACCTATAAGAAAATAATGGGTGTATGAGTCCCTAGGCATGGTTCCTAACTCAAAATTGTTGTTGTACAAAGCACAGAGTGGATGGACAGGAATGAATTTATCTTTGTGCCATTTCTCTGCTTCCTGCTCGGGACTAGCAAATTGCAGCTTCACCTAGTCATAAACTTCCTGTGACATTAATAGGAATCAGAAAACCAAAAGTTCCTCTAGAGTACCTTTCTGTGTCTATTCATCCATCCATCCATCCATCCATCCATCCATCCATCCATCCATCCATCCAGGAAATGAGACTTCAAGCAATTCTTCCCTGTTCAATAATGGCCAACAAATTGAAACTAGGAAAGACCCAAATATGTAAAATGTAGGACCAAAATGATAAGTGGAACAGGAAAAATTCCAGGTCAATACATAATATAAGAAAACAAATGCTGTGTATGGGTTGCAAAGCAACCAGACCTCTCAAGAAGGCAGAACTGGGAAACAATGATGCCTGGCTCAAACATGGCAGCTGATTGCACTACTTTGAATGTGTGTTGTTAACAAGTCCTGGCAATAGTCTAATTTTTCTCACCAGGCCACTGAAACGGTTTACTACTTAAAGAATGAGGTTCCTATTCATGGTTTACCTTTAATTTTTGTTCTAATTAGTTATTATCTTTCACTTAAATTTTAAAAACCCAAGTCTGTTCCTATTTTACTTGGTCAACTATGACTTAACCAGTTTGAAGCCTTGCAAGAAATTGAAAGGACCAGTTATCAGAAACTCAGTTTCTGACAAAGTACAGTTAACCCCACCCCACCCGCTTGAGTGGTTTTTTAACAAACAAACAACCCCCACCTGTGGTAAATCCC
>NW_006405572.1:0-1692 GCF_000299155.1 Elephantulus edwardii
AAAAAAAAAAGAAAAAGAAAGAAACTGGAACACCTTTCCATCACTCCTGGATTGGGCCTCCCATGCCCGGGGTAGATCTTGTACCCACTGAATTCTCAGGAGCAGGGAAGATGGTAAAAAGCTAAAGATAATTTAAGAATCAACTCAAGATCAGATTTCAAGCACTGAACAGCAATGATCAAAGACCAGAAGAACTGTGAGAGGACATTTCAAGATACCCATGAAGAGAGCAAAAGGTGATTACAAAGAAGAGAAAGAAAAAAACAAAATGGATGTCAAAAGAGACTATAAAAATTGCATTAGAGGGTTGAGAAGTCAAAACAAAAGGAAGAGATGTCTAAGTAAAAGAGTTGAATGAACAGATCTCAGAGGGCAGCTCTAGAAGATAAAGCAAAATATTATAATGCAATGTGCTGGGAACTGGTGGCAGAGCAGCTCTAGAAGATAAAGCAAAATATTATAATGCAGTGTGCTGGTAACTGGTGGCAGAGAATAAAAATGGAAGAACTACCTTGGCATTTTCTCAAGCTGAAAGAACTGAAAACTAGGGTTTGAGTTGCAATACTGAGAAATGCCATGGCATGAGACAAAATATTAGTGGTCCAGGGGAGGGTAAGAGGATGAATGGGGGACAGGGCATTTTTAGGGCAGTGAAATGATTCTGTATGATACTACTGTGTCCCGAACATTACAGAAGACAATCTGCATTTGTCAAAATTTAGAGGACTGCAGAACACCAAGAGTGAACCATAATGTAAATTAGAGACTTTAGTTAATATGTTAACATTAAGTCATCATGTCATTAATGTTGATACATTAAGTCATCAAATGTATACATGTGCAGGAACACAAGGTGTCAATAGGAGACATGAAGTGCAGGAAGGAGGAGGTGCTTGGGAAACCTCTGTACTTTCAGTCCAATTTTTCTGTAAAGCATACAACTATTCTAAAAAATGAAATCTACTAAAATATATTTTCATGATAATGGAAGAGAGAAGAACTGAAGATTTCAAAGGGCAGTTTGTGAAGACAAGTATTGTGTTCATGTGGAACCTGTACATAAACCAAGAAATAGTTGTTCAAACAGAATAAAAGTGTTTTAAAATCAGAACAGATGTACATCTATCTCATCTGCGTTCTGAGTAAATCACCCAAGACAGATATCTGAAGAAGAAAGTGGCAAAAGGATTAAAGGAATATGCATTAACAACCTGCAGTATGCAAGCAACACAACTTTGCTTGCTGAAAGTGAAGAGGCCTTGAAACACTTTTTGAAGATGATCAAAGCCTTCAGCATGGGTTACACATCTGCAACATCAAGAAAACAATACTACTTATAACTGTACTAATAAACAAGACAGATGGGGAAATATTAAAGTAAAACGATTTCATTTTACTTGGGCATATAATTAACATCCATGGAAGCAGCAGTCTAGAAATTAGACGATATATTGAGAAAATATGCTGTCAAGAATCTCTTTATGAGATTGCACAATTCAATGGGTGGGGGTTGTGAAGGAAATAGACAGGATCTTTTGTGGAAAAAAATGTATTCAAAACTTTGTATATAACTCAGTATAAATTTTTTTAAAAAAAGGAATCACTTTACAGGGCTAAAGAACAAAGATGTCAGTTTAAAGATTAATATGTTCCTGATCTAAGCTTTGGTATTTTACCTGCTTCATATGCATG
>NW_006405573.1:0-1634 GCF_000299155.1 Elephantulus edwardii
GGGTGGGGCGCGAGCCGGGTCGTGGGGAGCAATGCAATACCTGAAAATGGAGGTCATGGGTCAGACCTGCAGGGGTGTGCCCCGATTCATATCCACTCCCACTGTTCACTGCGTCTGCACACAGGCCTTGCCCAGTCCCAAAGTTCAGAGCTGGCGGGTGGGGCACGAGCAGGGTCGGGAGGAGCAATGAAATACCTGAAGATGGGTGTCTTGGGTCAGACCGGCAGGAGTGTGTCCCGGTTCATGTCAACTCCCACCGTTGACTGTGTCTGCACACAAACCTTGCCCAGTCCCAAAGTTCAGAGCTGGCTTTGGGGGGGCGCAAGCAGGGTCGGGGGGAGCATTGCAAAACCTGAAGATGGGGGTTGTAGGTCAGAGCTACAGGGGTGTGTCCCGATTCAAGTCCACTCCCACCGTTCACTGCATCTGCGCACAGCCCTTTGCCAGTCCCAAAGTTCAGAGCTGGCGGGTGGTGCACGAGCCGGATCGGGGGGAGCAATGCAATACCTGAAGATGGGGGTTGTGGGTCAGACCTGCAGGCGTGTGTCCCGATCCAACTCCACACCCACCGTTCACTGCGTCTGTGCACAGCCCTTCCCAGTACCAAAGTTCAGAGCTGGTAGGTGTGGCGCGAGCCGGGTGTGGGGGAGCAATGCAATAACTGAAAATGGGTGTCATGGGTCAGAACTGCAGGGGTGTGTCCCGTTCCAAGTCCACTCAAACCATTCACTGCGTCTGCGCACAGCCCTTGGCCAGTCCCAAAATTCAGAGCTGGCGTGTTGGGCGCGAGCCGGGTCGGGGGGAGCAATGCTATACCTGAAGATGTGGGTAGTGGGTCAGAGCTGCAGACGCGTGTCCCCATTCAAGTCCACAGCCACCGTTCACTGCGTCTGCGCACAGCCCTTGGCCAGTCCCAAAGTTCAGAGCTGCACGGGGGGGGGGGGTACGCGAGCTGGTTCGGGGGAAGCAATGCAATACCTGAAGATGGGGATCGTGGGTCAGACCTGCAGGGGTCTGTCCCGATTCAAGTCCACTTCCACCGTTCACTGCGTCTGCGCAGAGCCCTTGGCCAGTCCAAAACTTCAGAGCTGTCGGGTGGGGCGCGAGCTGGTTCGGGGGGAGCAATGCAATACCTGAAAATGGGGTTTTGGGGCAGACCTGCAGGGGTGTGTCCCTATTCAAGTCCACTCCCACCGTTCACTGCATCTGCGCAAAGCCCTTGGCCAGTCCCAAAGTTCAGAGCTGGTTGGGAGGGGGGCAGGAGCCGGGTCGGGGTGAGCAATGCAATACCTGAAGATGGGGGTTGTAGGTCAGAGTGGCAGGGGTGTGTCCCGATTCAAGTCCACTCCCACCATTCACTGAGTGTGCGCACAGCCCTTGGCCAGTCCCAAAGTTCAGAGCTGGCAGCTGGGGCGTGAGCGGGGTCGGGCGGAGCAATGCAATACCTGAAAATGTGGGTCGTGCGTCAGAGCTGCAGGGGTGTGTCCCAATTCAAGTTCACTCCCACAGTTTACTGCGTCTTCGCACAGGCGTTGGCCTGTCCCAAAGTTCAGAGCTGGCGGGTGGGGTGTGAGCCGGATCGGGGTGAACAATGGAATACGTGAAGATGGGGGTCGTGGGTCGGACCTGCAGGG
>NW_006405574.1:0-1652 GCF_000299155.1 Elephantulus edwardii
CCAAAATCTCTGTAAATGTTTATGAAAATTAATAAAATATAATTACAGAAAAAAAAATAAAAAAAAATAAAAACTCAATGGAAAGGGAGCTCTGGTGGCCTAGTGGCAAGAAGCTGCACTACAATCTTGAAGGTACAAGGTTCGAATCCACCAGATGCTCTGCTGGAGAAGGAGGGGCAATCTCCTCCTGTAGCAGTCAGATCCAATTTGATGGTACACACACATAAAATAAAATTTTTTTTTCAAAAAACTCAATGAAGAAAAAAAGTTGTAAATAAATAATGATATTTTTATATCACTGAAAAGTTTTTTTTTTAATCTCTGCATTTTTATTTTTGGTATTTGGAATAATGTGAGTACTTGAACTAAACGACAATTCTCTTTTTTTTGTGATTTAAATGAAAGTTTGCGAAGAAATTGGCTTTGGTCTTCAATGCATAGAACTGTAATGATTAATGCATCTTCATGCTTGGTATTTGTGCTGTGGTAATGTCTTTAAAACATCTAGACAGACCCCTACATATTTCTTTTACTGTTTTCATGCCCTCTACCCATTCCAGCTTCAGCTTTAACTTTCAATGCATGTACTTTTTCTTGTAGCACCACATCTGCCTTTCTTTGCAGAAGATAGGTATTGGGATTCTACTTTGTATTATCTCCATACACAGAGCTGGAATGTTTGGACATCTTTTTATTCTTCCAACCTCAAAGCCAGATGGCTTTGAAGATCGGATCCATCAGCTGCTCTGCAGAGGAAGGATGGACAATCTCCTCCGGTGCATTAACTGCCTCTGAAAACCAGCCATAGGGTCACCTATGGTTTTGTTCCGACTGGATAGTACACAACAACCTCAAAGCCAGATGGGATGAAGACCAGGCTCTTTATCTTGCCTTGCAAGCTTTCCTGATCTATGTCATGCTGCTGTGTGAGAAACTTCTCACCACTCCTCCTCCTTACGATATTTGAATTATATATTCTGTCATGGAATTGGCATTTCACAATTAGTTTCTCCTCCTGAAAATACTCCTGCTCTTCAATCAGTTAATGCTAACTGTTCTTAAAATTTTACATTAAAATTAATTTCCATATGGGGATTTTTCCATATCTCCATAGCATCTCTAATATAATGACAGAATTCTTTTATATGATATTAATTTATGTATTGGTTTATTTTCTATTTCATATTTATTTTCCGACAAACTCACTTAATAACTCTGAGATAAAAAGACAGATCTTTTTATTTCATTATGTTAATCCCAGAATCTAGCACAATGTTGAACATATGCAATGCGTATGATAATTAATATTAACAAAATAAATTATATAATTAATAAATCAATACATATATCTTATAAATTGCTTGTCAATATATCTTACTTTCTTTACTCACTTATCTAGCTACATTAACCCTGTTAATTAACTTGAAATATTTTAAATATTTATAAAATTTCACATATGCATATGTTGTTGTTGTGTACCGGTGAGTTGAAATAAACCCATGGCTGACCCTGCAGTGAGTTTTCAAAAGCAGTTAAAAACATAGTAGGAGATGCCCATCTTTCTCACACAGAGCGGCTTGTAATTTCAAAATGCCTGCCTTCAGAATTACAGTACAGATTCTTACCACTAGGCCACCGGAGCTTCCCACATA
>NW_006405575.1:0-1685 GCF_000299155.1 Elephantulus edwardii
GGTTCTGACTTGACCATATACAACAACAATCTGAAATTTAAATTCTATTCATTTCACCAGCCTTAGAAAGGAATTTATTCCTAAGTAACTCTGTTAGTTTGCTGTAATGCAAGTTATAAAGATTTCACATCTGAATAACAACTGGCAATTTTCCCCATCTCTTACACATTATATATGTACTCTCAATAGTATTATTTCCAATGTTCAGGTAGAAACTGTTCAGGAATTATCCCAGGGACTGGTGCACTAGAAAAGAGAAGAGAGGGAGAGAAGAAACAGAAAAAAACAAGTGCCAAATTCACAGGATTGGGTAAGCTTCCAATGTGTTGTTCTTAGGTTCCTTGTGAGACACTGTTGACTCAATGGCACATAATCATTAGACCCTTTAGAAAGCTTTTCACTCTGTTAAAATGTAATTCTTATGTGGAGAAGTCCTATTTAAAATAGGGGTACCTGGTCAAGGGTTAGAAAGGTCGACTAAATTTCAAACTATCAACTATCCATAGGGAGTTGCTCTGCTAAATCAAAGGTGGGGCCTCCCTGATGGTTCCATGTGAGAAAGATGGGCAGTCTCCAAAAAGCCACTGGAGAGGTAGCCATGACTGGGTCTCAACAAAATATCAATTAATTAACAGGTTTTTAAGAAAGAAAAAAAATACCTCTAAAACATTTACTAGTCCTTCTGCTGTTTATCGTTGTCAAAGTAATGAAGCCGTTTTCTGAGTTTGTCCTGAATTCTCAAATTAGTAAAGAATATGCATTCTAGAGAAGTACAAATGCTCTAAATCATTGTTTCTATTTTTATTAAAATTCCCGGTTGCTCAGACCACAGTTTCTTCAAACTCATTTTTAGGGTCATGAATCAGTGGGTCAGGACTAATTTTCTTTGTTAAAATTCATGAATTTAAGAACAGGTTACCATTTGAAAGAGATTAGTTTAATTGAATGAGAAAAGTGATTTATGTACTGGGAACACCTTCCCGTTCCTCCTTCCCAATTACTTTGGAATACCTCTGCTTATTTGGATTTGTATATTTTATGAATTTGTAACTAATTTAATTTTAGAATTAACTGCTAATGACTTAAACAGCATATATTTTGCCCAAAGATCAAAACACATACCCGATAGTCAACATTGATCCATCAAGCCACTCTCTTCAGCTGACCTTTCTGCAAGGAAGGTATTTATCAATCCCATACTTTGAAAGAGAAATGAGAAGCTTTTCTCAGAGAAATTAGCTTGGCTACATAAATCCTGTTTAAGATTGTACAAAAATGATTGTAACAGCACATTAACAGAGAACTACCAGAAATAAAGGCTGGATTTAGAAGAGGCAGTGGTACTAGGCACATTAAAGCCAATGTCAGATGGATCTTGACTGAGAGCAGATTACCAGAGGAATGTCTATCTGTGTTTTATTGACTATGCAAAGGCATTTGATTGTGTGGATCACAAACTGTGGCTAACTTTGAAAAGAATGGGAATTCCAGAACACCTAATTGTGCTCATGTGAAACCCATATTTGGGTCAGGAAACAGTCATCAGAACAGAGCAAGTAAACACTGCATGGCTCAAATTCAGGAAAAGAGTATATAAGGAATGCATCTTGTCTCCATATCTTTCCAACTTATATGTGCAACAGATCATTTGGGAGGCTGGGCTTTATGAGGAGGAGTGTGGCATC
>NW_006405576.1:0-1661 GCF_000299155.1 Elephantulus edwardii
GCCAGAGGGCTTGAGCGTGGTGGACGGAGTCCAGGAATCGTTGAAAGCCTTTGGCATCGCTGCTTTTCCGGACTGTGTTTGAGGTGCAGGTTTGCCTTGTTTCTGGCGTGATGTTTTTCAGCCTTGCCCACGGGTTTGAAGCAGGAGACGGCCTTAAGCCCAAGGCAGCAGGGAAGTAGTGGCCATGTTGTTCCTGGTTTGACCGGCTTGTCCCAGATCTTGCGAAGCTCTCCTTACCAGAAGGCAGGAGCTTGGTGGTGGGAGTGCAGGAATTTTTTCAAGCTTTTGGAGTTGAATGCTTTTCTGGGAATGTGTTTGACGTGCAAGTTTGCCCTGTCCTTGGAGTGAGGCTAGCCACCCTGGGCCGAGGGTTTGAATCAGGAGCCGGCCTTAAGCCCAAGGCAGCTGGTCGGTATTGGCCATGTTTTTCCTGGTTTGGCCAGCTCATCCCAGCGGTTTGGGAGCTCTCCTTGCCAGAAGGCAGGAGCGTGGTGGTGGGACTACAAGAATCGTGGCAAGCTTTTGGAGTCGACTTCTTTCCGGGAATGTGTTTCTTGTGCAGGTTTGCCCTGTATCTGGAGTGACGTTTGCCAGCTTTGCCCTAGGGATTGAACCAGGATGCGGACTTAAGCCCAAGGCACCTGGAAAGTAGTGGCCATGTTGTTCCTGGTTTCGCCGGTTCCTCCCAGTGTTTGGGAAGCTCTCCTTGCCAGAAGGCAAGAGCGTGCTGGTGGGAGTGCAGGAATCGTGGCAAGCTTTTGGTGTCGCTGCTTTTCTGGACTGTGTTTGACGTGCAGGTTTGCTCTGTCTCTGGCATGAGGTTTGCCCGCCTTGCGTAGGTTTAGAAGCAGGAGGCGGCCTTAAACCCAAGGCAACTGGGAAGTAGTGGCCATGTTGTTCCTGGTTTGGCCGGCTCCTCCCAGTTCTTGGGAAGCTCTCCTTGCCAGAAGGCACGAGCGTGGTGGTGGGATTTCAGGAATCGTGGCAAGCATTTGGAGTCGAATGCGTTTCCGGGAATGTGTTTGACATGAAATTTGCACTGTCCCTGGAGTGAGGATAGCAAGCCAGTGCCTGGGGATTGAACGAGTAGGCGGCCTTAAGCCCAAAGCAGCAGGGAAATAGTGGCCATGTTGTTCCTGGTTTGGCCGGCCCCTCCCAGGTTTTGGGAAGCTCTCCTTGCCAGAAGGGAGGAGCGTGATGGTGGGACTACAGGAATCATGGTAAGCTTTTGGAGTCGACTGCTTTCTGGGAATGTGTTTGGTGTTCAGGTTTGTTATGTCCCTGGAGTGAGGCTAGCCAGCCTGGCCCTAGGGTTTGAATGAGGAGGCGGCCTTAAGCCAAAGGCATCTGGGAAGTAGTGGCCATGTTGTTCCTGGTTTAGACGACGCCTCCCAGCTCTTGGAAAGCTCTCTTTGCCAGAAGGCAGGAGCGTGGTGGTGGGACTGCAGGAATCGTGGCAAGCTTTTGGAGTCGACTGCTTTTCCGGGAATGTGTTTGACGTTCAGGTTTGCTCTGTCCTTGGAGTGAGGCTAGCCAGGCTGGGCCTAGAGTTTGATACAGGAGGCAGCCTTAATCCCAAGGTTGCTGAGATTTAGTGGCCATGTTGCTCCTGGTTTGGCCGGCTACTCCCAGGTCCTGGGAAACTCTCCTTGCCAGAAGGC
>NW_006405577.1:0-1627 GCF_000299155.1 Elephantulus edwardii
TCTTTTTTTCATTCTCTTTTTAATATACTAAGGAGTGCTAGTAGTGGAGGTTAAAGGCTTTGACTGCTAACTGAAAAGGTCAGCGGTTCAAACCCACTTGTCACTCTGTGGAAGGTAGATGTAGCAATCTGCTTCTCTAAAGATTTACAGCTTAGAAACCTTATGGGACAGTTCTACTCTGTCCTACAGAGTTCCTATGAGTCGGAATTGACTTGACAGCAATGGGTTTGGTTTGGTTTTTAATATATTATGCTTTTGCCCTTGGGACGTAAACTCCAGGACCCGTCCCCAGCCTGCTCGTGTTTGTTTTCTTTGCCCCTTGTGCCTGCCTCTGCTATAACATTTGTAGTATGTGTTAAGTAATCCTTAAGGTAACATTTTTATTATGTCATAAAAAGTACATGGCAAATATATTATAACTCATGGACTTTGTTTGAAAATGAACGGATAATTTATTGAGTGTGTTACATGAGCCTTACTCCCCTCCCATTTCAGCTGAGACCTGCTGCTCATTTAGCCTAGCCTCCTATTGAGTGCTCCCACCCTGTGACAAGCCGAGGAAGCAGATCCATGGTTGGCTAGAGATGACATCATAGTTTATGTACTCAATAAAAATTTAATTAAGTCATTACAGGAATTGCAGTCATCATTTAACCCTCTGATTTCTTCTGTTTAGTTTATTATTAAACATTTAGTAATATACCAGTCACCAAATCCTGATGGCTTATAAAATATCTGCATGAATTTTAATAGCTTAAATAAATGGGAAAATATGAGTAACTGATATAAAAGGGACCTTTCCTTGTGGTGATACTGTTATGTATGGGTTTTTATAAAAATGAAAGCATTATGAAAATGAGGAGAGCCTAGTTGAGAACATAGTCCAGCACAGTCTAGGGGGAGTTTCTCATCTGGTGTAAGGATCATAGATGGGCAGAGCGCTCTATATAGAATGCTCAGGCAGTGGGGACACAAAACCTGCATCCCAACCAACAAAAACTTAAATGGAGAATAAATCCCAACAAGGGTTCACCAAAGGGAATATCCTCCTCCCCTTGGCTGCTCGGCTGACCAGAAGGGCCCAGTGGACTGAGTTCAGGAAGCTGCTATTCACCTGTTGCCTGCAGATCATGTGTCTGCACTGATGGAGCTTCCACCCGCTTCCAGGAAGGGCCCATTTCATGATCTAATCCAGCCTGTGTGATGATATCTAAAAACCATTCCTTACTGTGACAGCTTGTCATCCCTCAGCTAAAGGTGAAGAAGAGATGATAGCTTATAGGTTATTGGCGTTTGAACACAGTACTGGGAAATAGAGGAACCTTGTAAATAAGGAACTCTACTTGGAGTCGGAAAATCAAAAGGGCCGAACTCGCTCAGCATATCTTAAGCTCAAGGAACTGAAGAACAAATTCAAACCTCGAGTTGCTATAATCAAGGATGCTTTTGGCAGAACGTTAAATGATCCCGGAAGTATTAAAAAAAGATGGAAGGAATATACTGAGTCACTGTATCGAAAGGAATTGGAAGACACAGAAGAATTTCATGAAACAGTAGGGTTTCTCTGCGTTGTACTCAGTGACACCCGGCAAGAACAACAAAGTCAGGAAAATAGCAATATTTATCT
>NW_006405578.1:0-1628 GCF_000299155.1 Elephantulus edwardii
ACCTCACAGGACAGCCATCAGACCCCGCAGACCCACCCTATTTTCTCAGGTAATCGGAGACGCCAAAAGCCCACGACATCCGTTCCGGCAGAAAGGAAAGGCTTTGTTTCATAGAAGTCACAAATCAGCTCATACTTCAATCGTCCATCAAGTTTAACCTTTAACTCTGGATCCACTTCCAGGGCTAAACCTTGTCATAGTCTCTCTACAGTTGTGTGAGTACTTTCTCATATGTTGGCTCCACAGATGTTGATTATGTAGAAGATGTTGACCAATAGTGAACCATGTGTTGGCAGTTGAGGCAGCTGGAGACAATGAACCCAGAGGGGGCTTAGGCAATGTCTAGAAAAGCCATTTTTAAAAGTCTTAAGACCACAGATTGGCTTTTCTGGTCATTGTGCTTTATATCCAAAGGACTAACCCAACTTTATCATTGTCTTTGTTCATGAAAGTATGTAACCCAGCTGTGTTGTACCTTATGCTTAATCTTCACATTTTAGATAGGCAATTTCTGATTCTTTCATTTCTATCAATCCAGTACTCTGAGGAAACATGCATGTATCACTCTGAAGAATATACATTTGAGCATCCACATCTATAAACAAAAGTCCAATCCAGAGGAAACCATCAGGTTAGGTTACAGCAGTGAATCCAAACCCACACAATGAAACATTTTTCTCTTCATCTGGTTGGATTTCATTTAACTCATTCCCAGCCATCTGTGAATAGGTTCAAATGAGCATCAGGTGCAAACTCAGGAGTCCACATTTCTTCCTGTACTTCAGATGCTTTCAACATGTTGCAGGGACATATGAATAGAGCTGAAGAGATGTGACACAGAGCCAACAAAATAGAAGATAAACTTGTCACCACTGATCTACTAGAACAAAAAGCAGAATCAAAAAGTAAGGAAAAAGAAGAAAGCCTAAGAACAACATGGTACACCATCAAGAGGAATAACATGCATATAATCAAAATTCCAGAACAGGAAGAAGCAGGTAAAGGCACTGAGAAAGGAGTGGAAAATTACTATAAGAAAATTTCCATGCATAATGAAGAGTGAGAGTATATATATATATTCAAGAAGCTGAGTAAGCACCATATAGAATAGACTCAAAAAGTAAAATACCAAGGTAAATCATAGTCAAATTTGCAAGAACTAAAGAAAAGGAGAGAATTCTGAAAGCAGCAAGGGAGAAACAAAGAATAACCTATAAGGGAGGGCACATAAAATTAAATGCCAGTTTCTCAGCAGAAACCATGCAAGCAAGAAAACAGAATGACATCTATCGAACACTCAAAGAACATTACTGTCAACCAAGAATATTGTACCCAGCAAAACGGTTCATAGAATACGAAGGAGAAATCAAGATATTCTCAGAAAAGCAGAACCTAAGGGAATTTGTAAAAACAAGACCAGCATTGCAAGAAATGCTGAGAGGAGTCTTTCTTACAGAGATGCCACAGAAAGCAAGGATGGACCAAAGTAACCAGCAATAGCACCAAAAAGAATGCAACAAAATCATAGCAATAAACACTTGTTTTTCAATAATTACACTAAAAATGAATGGATTAAATACACCATTGAAGAGAACAAGAGTAGCAGATAGTATATATAGGGGGAAAAA
>NW_006405579.1:0-1688 GCF_000299155.1 Elephantulus edwardii
CCTGAACTTCTTCTTTCATCACCATAGGCTCTTGCTCATATGTTGTTTCATGAAATTCTTCTGTGTCTTCCAATTCCTTTCAATACAGTGACTCAGTATATTCTTTCCATCTTCTAATGTATCATATATCACAGTGACTCAGTATACTGTCTAAGTCACTGTGATATATGATACATTTGAAAAAGTAAAAAAAAAATCTGTTGTACATCTTTTTTTAGATGTTAGTTGAGGATTAATGATGTAAGCTTGAGCACTAAGGTCACCTGGTTCATGTCATGGTCTTTTTCAATCATATGCTATGCCTCTGAGAGCAGGGAAAGAAATAAGGATAACAGAAGAATTACTGATGCTTTTGAACTGTGTTGCTGGAGAAAAGTGCTAAAGATCACATGGACTGTCAAAGAACAGATACATCTCGGAGAAGGTGCAGCCAGAGTGTTCCTTGGACGCTAAGATGATGAAGCTTCATCTCAAATATACTTTAGGCCTGCTTCATCTTACATACTTTGGGCATGTTGCTAGGAAGGGTTATTTTGGGGTTAGCGGAATAGTGCTTAAGAAAGTGTAGGAATGACTAAGGAAAGGAAGACCCTACACCAGATGAATTGACATGGTTACTGTGAAAAGGCCCTTGAGTGTATCAGAGATGATGAGGATATAGGAAAGTGTTCAGATGGATTGTTCATAGAATCGGTTTGGGGCATATTCAACTCAACAGCACCTAACAACAACAGCAACATTAACTGATGTCTGAAGGAAAAGCCAAGATTTATATCAGAAAAAAGACTGAATACTGCACTCGAGTGCTGAGAAACCAAAGAAAGGGAAGAACTAAAAATGTTAAGGAACTGAACAGAAGATTTCAAATGACAGCACTAGAAGAAAAAGGAAAGTAGTATAATTAAATGTGTAAAGAGCTGCATTTGGAAAACAAAAGTGATGTACTCACTCAACATTTCTTAAGCTGAAGAAACAAGAACAAAGTCAAGCCTCGAATGATAATACTTAAGGATGCTTTGGGGAAAATATTGAATGACAGGAAAGGAGTACACAGAGTCACTATACCAAAAAGAATTGGCTGACACAAAAGAATTTTATGAAACAATCTATGATCAAGAGCCTATGGTGATGAAGGAGGAATTCAAGCTGCTATGAAGGAATTGACAAAAACAAGTTCCCAGGAATAGACAGCATGCTACTTGACAAATTTCAACAAATAGATGAAGCCCTAGACAAATCTGGAGAATAACAATTACCTGGCCAACTGATTTGAAGAGATCCATATTTGTTCCCATTAAAAAAAATGGCCAGAGTGTGGAAACCATTGAACAATATCATTAATATCACACACAAGCATACTTGAGCAAGAACCTGCTGAAAATTATCCAAAAGGATCTGGAACAGCACATCGGCAGAGAAATACCAGAACTGCCAGATGCACAGGCAGGGTTTAAAAGAAGCTGTGGCACTAGGAACATTTCAGCCAATGTTACATGAATCTTGGCTGAAAGAGGGTACTAAAGAAATGTCTGTGTTTCTTTGACTGTGCAAAGACCTTTGACTGTGACTGACTCTAAGAAGAATGAGAATCACAGAACACTTGATTGTGCTTATTTCAAGGCTATACTTGGACCTGGAGGCAGTAGTCATCAGAACAGGACAAGGAAACACTGCATGGCCCCAAACCA
>NW_006405580.1:0-1641 GCF_000299155.1 Elephantulus edwardii
AATTTTAATTCTTGTGTCATCCTTAGTCATTGTCTAGCTTTCAGATACATAGCCGTCATTATTCAGCTCTTAGAAACATAGCAAGTAATTGGAGACACAGGTCCCCGACTGCAGACTTTTCCAATTCAATGGGTCTCTTGATTTCCTGACTGCTGTTACCAAGAGTACTGTGGATCCAATGAAGATGAAATTGTTGACAGTTTCAATCTCTTCTCCACTTATCATGGCATTACCTATTGGTCCAGTGTAAGAAATTTTGTTGTCTTTGAGTTGTAGTGTTGAAGAAGAGTACTGAATATCTCACGACTTGCCAAAAGAACAAACAAATACGTCTGTTAGAGAAAGTGCAGCCAGAATACTCCTTGGAGACAAAGATGATAAAGCTTTGTCTTCTACACTTTGGACATGTTACTAGGAGGTGCTAGCCAGAGAAGGACATGGAATTCAGAAAGGCAGAGTCAATGAGAGAAAGGAAGTCTCTCAACCAGGTAGATTCTCACAGTGACTGCCATGATGGAATATAGTGTGTGAGGATGGCATAGGATAAGACAGAGTTCAGATCTATTGTTGACAAGGACGCTTATCGTCCCACTCTATTCAGTGGCACCTAACAACAATAACAACAAGAAGCTTTAATTACTATTGACCAAGGAGGGATATAGTTAAAAGGTACTGATGTTGGTCCTTTAATTAGTTTGAACACAGAGAACCTAATAACCACAACACTAGTTGCCCTATATAGCAACATACTGACCCACTGTAGGATGACTGGCACTTACTGTGGTATCAGGGCAGACAAAGGTAAACCAGCGATGTTTCTATTTATAGTCTCTCATCAACAGGAACTGTTACTTTATCCAGAAGCTAAGACTTAAGCCTACCACTGTTCAGGCCTCAGGGTCTATGTGTCTTCTGGACAATTCTCTGCTTTCTTCTGTTATCTGTCAGCATGTGCGATTTGGGACAGGGCTTAGGAGAGAAGAGGTGATTTATACCCCTCAGGCTTTCAGCCAGAGAGAAAGCATATAATAGTATTTTTTTCAGGTAATTTTCCAGTCAGGATAATGCCTAAATAGGTTTTTCATTTTGATTTCACATATTTTAAATTACTTACACTCTATGGGTAACATAAATAATTTTCATATCTAAATTAGTTCTCAAGAGTACTATTAAGAAATAACTCAAACACAGTAATTTTTACCAAAAATTTATTGTGACTGTGTTATTTAGGCTAGAGTCTAATATAATAATGCTTATAGGCACATCTGACCTCTAATTTCACAAGGGGACAGGAGAATATATATTAACATCAACAAAAACAACTAAACTCACTGGCATAGAGGTGATTCCGACTCATATTAACACTCAAACATATATACAATGCTATAAATTTCCCTTTTGGGAAATTTTCTAGAAAATCGAAAGTGCTGAACTTGCTCAGCATTTCTTAAGCTCAAGGAACTGAAGAACAAAATCAAACCTCAAGTTGCTATAATCAAGGGTGCTTTAGGCAAAATATTAAATGATTCAGGAAGTATTAAAAGAAGATAGAAAGAATATACTGAGTCATTTTATTGAAAGGAATTGGCAGATACAGAAGAATTTAATGAAACAACATATGAGCAAGAGCCTATGGTGATG
>NW_006405581.1:0-1688 GCF_000299155.1 Elephantulus edwardii
AAAAAAAAAGAAGAAGAAGAAGGCGGCTCTGAAGGAGCATTTGTGGAAACTTTCATCTTTAGAATTCCCGCAAGCATTCTTTTCTACATTGTATCTCCAAGCAACAGTCAAGCCCTGTAGCCAAATGGTAGCACCTTGGATACACAGGAAGGGACTACCAGCACAACCGTTTACTTCAGAGTAAGTGCCCTGCTTGCTGCCATACTTAGAATGGATGTGCCAAGCCAAGTGCTCATGTTAAACTTGGGTCTAAAAAAAAAAAATTAAAATAAAAAAAAAAACTTGGGTCTAATGGTCAGTCACCTCTGAGATACAATACTAGCATGTTGTGTTGGAATCACTGTTTAAACTGATACCTTATCACCTCTGTGAGGTTCTCTTCCAAAGCCTTGGTGGTGGTGGTTGTTATGTGCCGTCAAGTTGCCTGCTATTCATAGTGACCCTATTGCAACTGGAGGCAGTTGTAATACTTAAGGATGTGTTGGACAGAATATTAAATGATCCAGGAAGCATTAAAATAAAATGAAAAGAGTATACAGTGTCATTGTACCAAAAGGAATTAGTGGACACAGCAGAATCTCATGAAACAACCTATCAGCAAGAGCCTGTGGTGATGAAGGAAGAAGTTCAAGCTGCTCTGAAAGAATTGGCAAAAAACAAGGCCCCAGGAATTGATGGCATATCGATTGACAGAATTCAACCAACAGATGCTGCCCTGGATGTGCTCACCAAGTTGTGCCAAGAAATCTGGAGGACAACTACCTGGCCAACTGACTGGAAGAGATCTATATTTGTTCCCATTCCAAAGAAAGGTGATCCAACAGAGTTTGGAAATTACCGAACAGTGTCATTGATATCACATGAAAGCAAGGTTCTGCTGAAGATTATCCAAAAACTACTGGAACAGCACATCAACAGAGAACTATCAGAAGTGCAGGCTGGGTTTGGAAGAGGCCATGGCACTGGGATATTATTGCTGTCAGATGGATCTTGGCTGAAAACAGAGAGTACCAGAGGAATGTCTATCTGTGTTTCATTGACTATACAAAGGCATCTGACTTGTGGCTGACTCTGAAAAAAATGGGAATCCCATAACACTTGATTGTGCTTTTGCAAAATCTATACTTGGACCAGGAGACAGTCGTCAGAACAGAGCAAGGAAACACTGCATGGATTAAAACTGGGAAGGGTGTGCATCAAGGATGTGTCCTATTTCTGTATCTTTTCAATCTATATGCAGAACAGATTATCTGGGAGGGTGGACTTTATGAGGAGAAGCGTGGCATCAGGATTGGAGGAAGACTCATCAACAACCCATGCTACGCAGATGACTCAACCCCGCTTGCTGAAACTGAGGAGGACCTGAAGCACTTGCTGCAGAAGGTCAAAGACTGCAGCCTTCATTATGGATTGAAGCTCAAAGATTCTCACCACTGGGCCAATTGGTAGCATCATGATAGATGGTAAAGAGATTGAGATTTTTGACAGTTTCAATTTGCTTGGCTCTACAATCAACATTCTTGGTACCAGAAGCCAGGAAATTAAAAGACGAATTTCATTAGGAAAGTCTGCTGTCAGAGACTTCTCTGAAGTACTGAAGAGCAATGACATCAGTCTGGAGACTAAGG
Source organism: Elephantulus edwardii (assembly GCF_000299155.1). Lineage (NCBI taxonomy): Eukaryota > Metazoa > Chordata > Mammalia > Macroscelidea > Macroscelididae > Elephantulus > Elephantulus edwardii. The sequence goes on from NW_006405581.1 coordinate 1,629, forward strand.
TGCACCTGATACATGCCATGGTACTTGCTATGCATCAAAGAGCTGGACAATGACTAGGGA
>NW_006405582.1:0-1686 GCF_000299155.1 Elephantulus edwardii
TTTAGGGCTGTTGTACATAGGGTCGCTATGAGTCGCAAGCGACTCGACGGCACATAACAACAACAACAACAATAAGTATCTTTTCTTTAGAAGTCCATCCTATCCCAACTGGCCTACAATGTCAGCTCTGTCAAAAATGAGTTCTTATAAATATATGGGCCTACATTAGCTCTCCATTATATTTTTATTTGTTTATATGGAAGCTATGGTTATTTTTTCAAGACCATACTTTCTTTTTTTAATCTATAAATAGGTTTATTATTAACACAATTAAGCATTTTAGAATTCTTATTCTTCTCAGTATGTTAGCCCTAGCACACATAATCAAATGTCTTTGCATAGTCAATAAAACATATATAGACATCTGTCTGGTATTCTCTGCTTTTAGTCATGATATCCCTAGTGCCATGGCCTCTTCTAAATCCAGTTGACTTTCTGGAACTTCCTTGTTAATATACTGTTCTAGCCATTTTTGGATGACCTTTAGCAAAATTTTGCTTGCATATGATATTAATTATATTGTTCAATAATTTTCACATTTTGTAGGATCACCTTTTTGGGGAATGGGAAGAAATATGGGTCTCTCTCTAAGACCGTACTTTTTAACAACTGATCCTCCTTTGTTTCCGACTTGCACATTCCAATCACCAGGAATTATCAATATATCTTGATTGCACATTTAATCGACTTCAGATTGAAGTTAGTATAAAGATTCTATTTCTTCACCTTTAGCATTAGTAGCTGATGTGTAAATTTGAATAATAATAGCCATATTATCTGGTTTTGCTTGAAACTATTGTGACTATTACCATAACAGCATTGTACCTCAAGATAGAAATGTTCTCTTTGAAGAAGAATGCAATGGCATTCCTCTTCAAATTGTCATTTCTGTCCTAAGATGTACTGATCTTCATATATTCTGTTTCATTTTTTAAAAATTTTATTAATTTTACTTAATATTTACAGAGATTTTGGATTTATTCTGTTTCATTTTTTTTTCTGTTTCATTTTTTAAAACTTAGAATAGTTCGAGATTTACTTGTACATTTCACATTTTATTTACTGATGGATCTTTGTGGTTGTCTATCTGTATTTTAGTTTTGTCACATCCCAAATGGAGATCCTGAAAGCTGTATTCTATACAAATCATTAGGTTAGACTCTTCTATTTTTTAAAATATTTTTAATTTTCCTACAATATTTTATTTCCATTGTGTTTCGTTTATATACATTGTTTTATGTTGTTATTATGTGCTATTGAGTCGACTATGACTCGTAGCAACCATATGAACAATTGTTCTAAAAGTTGCCTTATCCTGAGCTAACCTCATGACTCACAGTGACCCTATCACAATGACTCTGAACCTTGCCCTACCTTCAGCCAATTAGGACACACCTCTGACAAACTTGACCCATTGCCACAGTCATTGTGTCAATCCATCTCATCTAGAAGCTCTCAATCCTGCACTCACCTTTTATACTTCCAATAATAAAAGACTGCAATTATAAATATGGATTGCATCTCAACATAGAGAGAGCTACATTCTGCAGCAAATGCGTCAAGTCTTCTTCAGATTTGCCGAGCCAGGTTGTGTCATCTGCATATGATTGTTGATTAGTCTTCTGATGTCACATGTTGTTGTTGTTGTTATGTGCCGTCGAGTTGCCTGCGACTCATAGCGACCCT
>NW_006405583.1:0-1604 GCF_000299155.1 Elephantulus edwardii
TGTGCCCTTTTTGTTAAGTGCACATTTCATTACAATGGGCCAAACTCGCTGAGCATTTCTTAAACTCAATGAACTGAAGAACAAATTCAAGCCTTCAGTTTTAATACTTAAGGATGGTTTAAAAAGAATGTTAAATGATCCAGGAAATATTAAAAGAAGATGGGGGAAAGTATACATACAGAGTCACTGTACCAAAAGGAATGGGTGGACAGAGAAGAATTTCATGAAAGAACATATGAACAAGAGCCTGTGGTGATGAAGGAGGAAGTTCAAGCTGTTCTGAAAGAACCAGCAAAAAACAAGGCCCCAGGAATTGATGGTATACCAGTTGATATATTTCAACAAGCAGATGCTGCCCTAGATGTGCTCACAAAGTTCTATCAAGAAATCTGGAGGACAACCACCTGGCCAACTGATTGTAACACATCTATATTTGTTCCTTTCCAAAGAAAGGTGATCTGACAGAGAGTAGACATTATTGAAGAATACCATTAATGTCACAGGCAAGCAAGATTCTGCTGAAGATTACCAAAAACTACTGGAACTGCATATCAACAGAGAACTGCCAGAAGTGAAGTGCAGGCTGGGTTTAGAAGGGGTCGTGGTACTAAGGATATTGTAGCTAAAGTTAGACAGATCTTGGCTGAAAGCAGGAAGTACCAGAGGAATGTCTATTTGTGCTTCATTGACTATGCAAAGGCATTTGATGTGTGGATCACAACAAACTGTGGCTGACTTTCAGAAGAATGCGAATCCCAGAACACTTGTTTATGCTTCTGCAGTCATCAGAACAGAGCAAGGAAACACTGCATGGTTCAAAATAGGGAAGAGTGTACACCAGGGATGTGTCCATCTTTTCAATCTATATGCAGAACAGATTATCCAGGAGGCTGGGCTCTATGAAGACGAATGTGGCATCAGGATTGGAGGAAGACTCATCAACAATCTGCATGATGCAAATGATACAACCCTGCTTGCTGAAACTGAGGAAGATCTAAAGCACTTTCTGCAGAAGGACTGAAGTCTTCAAAATGGATTGAAGTTCAATATCAAGAAAACAAAGTTTCTCACCACTGGGCTGATTGGCAGCATTATGATGGATGGTGAAGAGACTGATATCTTAAGCAGCTTTAGTTTGCTTGGCTCCACAATCAACACTCTTGGCACCAGTAGCCAGCAAATTAAAAGATGTATTGCTTCGGGAAAATCTACTGTCAGATGTCTCTGAAGTACTGAAGAGCAATGATGTCAGTCTGGACACTAAGGTGTTCCTGATACAGGCCATAGTCTTTGCAATCACTTGTTATGCATCATAGAAGTGGACAATGACTAGGAATGATAGAAGGAATATTGATGCCTTTGAGCTGTGGTGTTGGAGAACCGTGGTGACTATGCCATGGGATGCTAAGAGAACAAACAGGTTCATTCTTGAGAGGGTTAAAGCGGGCTGCTCCTTGGAGGCAAGGATTCTGAGGCTTTGTCTGACATACTTGGGACATGTTGCAAGGAGGGACCAATCCTTGGAGATGGACATCATGCTTGGGAGGGTGGAGGGACAGTGCAGGAAAGGAAGACTTTCGACCAGTGACTTGGGTAATGGGGAC
>NW_006405584.1:0-1615 GCF_000299155.1 Elephantulus edwardii
AGCTCCTTCATGCCTCATGCCTTAATATCCCTATTTTAGAGACCAATTTCTGATTTAACGATGCTTATCAAACTAGTGTTCTGAGGGAAGAAACACATCCCTTTTGCTGAAGAATCTTCTGGAAACTTTGAGCATCTTCAACCACAAGCAAAGTCTGGTCCAGAGCAAGCCATCAGGTTGCTGCAAACAACTTGAGCTCAAGCTCAAATCATTCTCTTTATCTTGTTTGGTTCTGGTCAATTCACCCCCAGTCATCTGTTACCAGGCTCAAATGGGCATCAGCTTCAAACTCAGGAGTCCACACTTTCCCTACATTTCAGGCCCTTTGGTCCCTTCACTCAGACTTAGCCTCCACATTGGACCAAGTCAATAAGCCAGGGATCCTCATGACTTTCTGCTCCTCAAGCCAACAGCCTTTTATTGCTTATGGATACATCTGTGCATGCTGGGTGGACAATGTTAATGGAACATATCCAAGCTCATCCTGTTTCTTCATTGTTGTATTCATCCTAATTCCACTCCATTTGATCCAGGTATTCTCTCCAAGTGAGCAATCATACTGGTTAGCTCCCTTTAACTTCAAATCCTGAAAAGTGGGTTTTGAAGGATACCAATTGTATTCAGCTTCAGAAGACAAACAGATTCTTCTGGTTTAAAAAAAGACAGTTCTCCCCCCTCCCTTCTTTCTTTTCCTCTTTGTCCTTTTTTCAAATGTGAATCTCACCAATCAAAAGTCCAAGGTGGATTTAAGAATTCATTCAAATGCAAATTTCCTCAGAGTACTGGGTGATATTAATCTTTCCCCTCAACTAAGCCCCAACACCCACTACCAGATTCTACTTTAAACAAGCTTATCTCCAGGGCAGATCTTCTCTTCTCATATTTCCAACAAGTACTGGCCAAAGGCAGAATTATACACTTGCCAAATCTACAGTCACCAGTGTTCATTTAGATACACATTTTTTATCTCACCCCACTTGTTAAAATGTATTTGCATATAATCGCACACCACACATACACACACATACAAACACACGCACACACAATGTGCTTTATCCATTCCCATTGCAAACTTCATATGATTAACTACCACCTATCAATGTCACACTTCCCCCCTCAAGTCACCTCTGAATCTTCCCCAACTCTATCTCTCCCCTGCCCTCTCCAAACTCCAACATCCCAGTAATCATCTCTCCTCAGTTTTGTGACCCTTCCTCACTTCCCCACATTTTTGGGGGTTTCATGCAATAATTTAGTTACATCGTGTTTCATTTATATAATTGTGTTTTATATGCTTTCATTTACATTGTATCAGACATTCTTAATGATTGTAATTTATATAATAGTCATTAATCTGTGCTTATTACATTGTCTTTTCAAGTCCCCATTGAATCTTTCCTATTCTTTCACCTCCCTCCCCCTAATCTACCACTATCGTAGTGATTTTCACCCTTCCCTTTTCCCCCATGCCCTTCTCACCTTCCCCTTCTCCTTTTGAACATTCATACACATCTTACTCGTTATCCTTCTATTTTTACAATAATGGTCTTATACAGTATATGTCCTTATGACACTGAGTTATTTCACTCAGTATAATGTGCTCTCAACTATCCCA
>NW_006405585.1:0-1687 GCF_000299155.1 Elephantulus edwardii
AAAATTTTTTTTTGTGTGCTTGTACCATCAAATCAGATCTGACTGGTACAGGAGGAGATTGTCCCTCCTTCTCCAGCAGAGCATCTGGTGGATTTGAAACACACACTTATGGGACTGCAGTGCAGCTTTTTGCCACTAGGCCACCAGAGCTCCCTTGTGTATTTGTCTCTTTAAGATGTTAGAATGTCTTTGAATTAAGAATAGCAATGATATGGGATATAGTGCTTCAAAATGATGGTATGAAACACAGCATACATGAGGAATTGTATGGAATGAAACACAATGTAAATGAATTATTGTATGAAAACCAATAAAAATATTTAAAAATAAGAAAAAAAGAATAGGAGTATTAGGAGAAGGACATATTTTAGAAGGATACCTCAGGCATTAGTGCACAGGGTTAGGGGCTGGACATGGTAATTGATTCACATTTTGCTTTATGGCATTGGGTGCAATGTCCGCAATGAACGACACTCTTCCTGAATCTTGCCTGTGACTCTGGTTTCCATTAACCCTTCCATTCTATCCTTTCCTACTTTCAGAGCTTTATTTTTGGAAAATTATTGCCCTTTCGATCTTTGTGTGGTTGATTTCTTGACTGACCGAGTCCCTCCCTGTCGTTATTGACCTTATAGGCCTTTCTATGGAGAGGGACATCATGCTTGGGAGGGTGGAGGGACAGCACAGGAGGGGAAGACCCTCTATGAGGTGGATTGATTCGGTGACTGGGGTAATCGGGATGGGTGTGTCAGAGGAGGTGCGGTTGGCGCAGGATAGAGCAGGGTTTAGGGCTGTTGTGCATAGGGTCGCTATGAGTCGGAAACGACTCGACGGCACATAACAACAACAACGACTCATTGTGTAGTGATATCTATCTAGTGATAGATAAAAAACAATTGAAATTTTTTTGGGTTGGATGCATCTTAATATTCAACGTACTTTTTTAACACATTATGGACATTTTTTGGCAGCCACATTGCAATATTTTGTTTTATTTTCTGACTGCTGCTTCCATGTGTGTTACTTTTGGTTCCATGTAAATGTAATCCTTCAAAATGCTAATCTTCTCTCCAGTTGTCATACTGTTCTTTATCGGTGTAGTTGTATTTTTGGGTTCTTTTGCACTGATTTATAATTTAGTGAATATTATAGTTTTTGATCTTTGTATTAGATGTCTCAACTCTTCTTTATCAGGAAGTATGGCTATACCAAATAAGTTGTTACTGAAACCTGCTCAAATCTTGAGGCCATAAACAGTGTCTTTGAACTAAAGTTGAATTTCACATTAAAATATAAATCAGTTGGAGAAAACTAGAATAATAAAATACTGAGATTCTCAACTTTTAACCACGTAGTAGCTCTTCAATTTCTAGCTTCAATGATCAGCTTTTTGTTGTTAATATAGAAGGATGTTGTTATGTGTCATCGAGCCAGAAATGACTCATAGCTGACACTCCAATAGGTTTTCAGAAACAGAAAATCATGCAGGAGGAGATCATCTATCTATGTTTCCCTTATAGAGCAGCTGATAAATTCAAATCTCATACCAGTGGGTTGGAAATTTCTTCCTAGACCACTAGAGTCCCCTACAAAAGAATGTATCTAATTATTGCGTTGTTGTTATGTGCCGTCGAGTCGCTTGTGACTCATGGCGACCCTATGTACAACAGCCCTAAACTCTGCTCTG
>NW_006405586.1:0-1686 GCF_000299155.1 Elephantulus edwardii
GCTTGGGGCCAGCCTGGACTTTTCTTAACGCCCTCCCAAGAGCCAGCATCTGAGCTGGGGAGACGTGGAACATGGGAAAAACCTCACAATTTCAGGTGACCTCTTTGAGAACTGCCTGTTGTTGTGAAAGAAGCTTCCAGGCTTCCTGTCCTCCCCTGCAGAAATTCCCGGGGTGGGGAGGGGGTGTCTGGTGTGTGTTGCCTTTTCTTACCCAGTTGAGAGCCCAGAAGCAATACAGCTGGTTCCAGGGCAGTCACAGGCCATCCACTAGCCACCTCTCTTGTCCTCAGCACAATGCACCGTCAGGGACAAGCTTGGACCGAAGAAAGTCATGTCTGTACCACCCACTCTGGTCTGGAAGGCTCAGAGAAGTAAAGAAAAATCCCTCCGACTTCCTGGGGCCTCCTGTAACCTTCCTGGGAAGGCCCTGGGATCCGCGTGACAGGAGTCTCATCCACAGTTGACTGCTCTCACTACTTTGCAACATGGTGGCATTGCTGTACATAGACATTATATCAAGACGCTGTGTTGATCTGGTTGAGGAGTAACTTAGGCAAGTCTGTGGAGCAGTTTTGGTGAGAAAGGAAATCAAGAGTCGTTTAAAATGTCAAGTTCTTGCACTGTAAATAATGCCTTTGTAAAGTAGTTCTACAGTTTGTTGTTTGCTAGTGAGCGAGTCTGGTCAAAATGTATGCCTTTCCTTTGAATGTGACTCTCCTTGAGATAGCCAGTAGCACCGCACTGCAGACATCCAGCGCTGAACGCAAAGCACAAGGTGCTTTCTCTCCCTGTGCATCTTGTTTCGGAAAAGGATTCTTACAGTTCAAGACAACAACCATAGTGACTGTCCCACAAAGTAACTCATCTAATACTAGAAACCTGTATATAGTCTTAAACGAAATCTCTCAGCCCAGTGTGTACTTTGTAGTTGTGATAGCATCCCTGAGTCATCTCCCTTATGGCTCATTACAGTCTGGAGGGTTATGCTTTTCGGGATCAGCCTGGGCAAAATCCTGGAGCTCACAGAATGAGATAGAAGCAGACCCTTCCTCTTGCTCTGAGCCCTTCTCTGGTTCCTTGTGAACCCATTACAATCCCATATGGTATCCCGCCCACTACAGGACCACCGTATAGCAGGAGAGGACCAGAGAGCAAATGCTAGCATTTACATGTTGGTTCTATCTGGAAGTGAAAGACTGTTCCCAGTAAAAGCACTTTTCAGTGACCTCCCTAGTGAGGAGGTTGCAGCCGGCTGTGAAGTAGTGATTATATCCTCCTGGGGACTCATTGTACGGATGAGGGGCTGCAGGGGTTATACCAGGCTTTCTCAGCATGCTAGTATCAACCTCCACCTTGTGACAAGCCAACATGTCTCCAGACACTCTAAGGAGTGCTGGAGGGCACAACTATCTGCAGCTGAGAATGGATTGTGCTGATAGCTCATCAAGCCTCAATATGCAAAGTATGGGCTGAGGGACATGATCCTAACACCCCAGAACTACGGCTCACTAGAGTTCCTGGTTCAAGTGCTCTGCCAGCCAGTGGCAGACCCAAATGTGAGACCCAACTCACCCTGTTGGGCCTCACATTTAACTCATTAAATACCCCCACTCCAACCCCCATTTCTAGAAAGAAAACCTTATCTTTATTCTCTTTGGCTACTTCTGGAGGCGACAGGAGCTACTG
>NW_006405587.1:0-1664 GCF_000299155.1 Elephantulus edwardii
CTCCCACTGTCCCAAGTACACTCCACTATGCAACCATAATTGTGGACTCTTGGGATAACCATAATACCCTATCATACATCGCTTTTAAATTATTCTTTCCCTCATCTAATTGAGATTTTAGTGAAAGTTTATAGAGAACTTGAATTTTCATTCATTAGTTGTTGCACATTTTCCTCCCCTCCCTCCCACCCTAGTTTGCTTTTTTCTTTTCACAGGGAGGAATCTTTCATTGTTATACAGTTATTCCCTGTTCCCATCCCATTTTAATATGTAGCTCTTATTTTGGACTATTGTCTTGCCAATAATACCTAATCATATATTCCTTCAATACTTTTCTCTCTCATCTGTTTTTCTCCCTCATCTGTTTCGATGCTGTGTATATTATTTATCCCCTTTGTTGTTAGTTTTCCCCCCAACCTCCATGTCAGTCCTTTTTTATAACCATGGCATTATACACTATCTGTCTTTTCTGTGACTAAGATATTTCACTCAGAATAATGTTCTCCATTGTCACCCATTTTGTATAATGTTTCATGAGTCTTTTTTCAGTGCTGAATAATATTCCATTGTGTGACTATACCACAGCTTCTCTATCCATTCCTTTGTTCATAGGCACTTGGGTTGTTTCCAACTCTTTGCTATTGTGAAACAAAGCAGCAAATAAACATAAGCATGCATATATCTACTTGGGTGGCAGTTCTGGTTTGTTTAGGGTATATTCCCAGTAAAGGAATTGGTGGGCCAAATGGTATCCTATTTCCAACTTTTTGAGAAAGCACCATAATGACTTCCATAGTGATTGAACCATTTTACACTATCACTCACAGTGAATAAGCATTCCAGTTTCTCCACCAGCTCACTAACATTTGTTATTTGCTGCTCTTTACAATTTTGCTATTCTTACTGTGGTGAGATGATATCTTGTAGATGTTTTGATTTTCTTTTCTCTTAGAGTTAGGGATTTTGAACATTTCTTCATGTGTTTATTTGCCATCTGAATGTCTTCCTTGGTTAATTGTCTGTTCATATCCTGCACTCATTTTGCAATTGGGTTGTGTACCTTTATATTGTGTGGCTCTGATTGTTTTTCTTATGTTGAACCATCCTTGCATACCTGTTATGAATCCCACTTGGTCATGGTGAATTACTTTTTTGATATATCATTGTATTCTATTGGCTAGGATTTTATTCAGGATTTTGGCATCTATGTTCATGAGAGATACTGGCCTCTAGTTTTCTATTTTGGTGGTGTCTTTACCTGGCTTTTGTGTCAAGGAAATGTTTGCTTTATAAAATGAGTCTGGGAAATTTCATCTCTTCTATTTTCTGAAATAATTTATGTAGAATTGGTGACAGTTCCTCTCTGAATGCTTGATGAAATTCACTTGTAAAATCGTCTAATTCAGGTCTTTCTGGGATTGAAGTTGTTTTATTACCTTTTCAATTTCTTCTTTTGTAATGACCCTGATCTGATGTTCAATTTTGGTTTGTGTCAGTTTAGGTCATTTGTTATTTTCTACATATTTGTCCACTTCTTCTTGGTTTTCATATTTGCTTGAGTATACTATAGTTTTCATAATATTCCATTGTTAACCATTTTATTTTAGTTTGTTCAGTTGTGACATTGCCTGTTCCATCTCTTACTGGGATTATTTGTGTCTTTT
>NW_006405588.1:0-1684 GCF_000299155.1 Elephantulus edwardii
TCCCTGGCAATGAGCAGTGTGTTCTCCATTTTAAGAATTTTGTCATTTTAAGAATGCAGGTCAAAAAAGAATGTGTAGTAGGAACTTTTGGGGATTGATTTTGTTTAGTATAACTCTGTGGAGATGGCACATTTCCATGTGAGTTAATATTTTCTTCCTTTTTATTGTTGAATAGCATTCTGTGATATAGATGTACTACAGTTTGTTTAATCATTCACCTACTGAATGGCATCCGTATTACTTTTAGTTGCCAGCTATTACAAATAAGCCTCTATAAACATTTGTGTACAATTTTAAAAGTGAACATTAAGTTTTCATTTCTCTAGGATAAAATGCCCAGGAGCACAATAGCTGGGTTTTATGGTAGTTGCATGTTTAGGGTTTTTTAAAAAACCTCTAAGCCGTTTTCCAGCATGCTATCCCATTTCAGATTCAGTAGTAATATATTAATGATCTATGACCTTAACCTTCCAAACCACATCCCGTAAAGTGTTCGGTTGTGCGTAAGTAGCCTCAGCCCCTACTCTTTTTTTCTTCTGTCATTGTTGTAAATATAAGCAAATTCCGCTTTTAACAACTGTACTGCTTTGTCAACAATTAAATAAAGCTGTGTATCTTTACCCTTATTCAATACATTTCCTTCCATTACCATTAACCCCTTCCTTTTTCCTCTTTTGCCCCAGGACCTAATTGTTCTCTATTTATTTGCACTTTCTTGTCTTTTTAATATAAACCAGGTCATACAATATTTGTTCTTCTGGATCGCCTTATTTCACCCAGCATAGTATTTTATGTCTCCTCCTATGCTGTAGCCTATCAACCTTCATTTTTCTTACTGGCTAAGTAGTATTCCATTGTCAGTAAAAGTAATTTCCCCCCCCCCATTCATCTTGCTGGATGTAGGCTTGTGCTACCTCTTGGCTGTTGTGAATAGTGCAGTAATGAACATGGGTATATACACATCTCTATTTTGAAGTCTCTACAATCAAGTCCCCTGAGTATATAAATCATGTAGTTGTCCTGTTTCTAGTTTTTCAAGGAACTGCCACATGTTTTTATGTTTTATACAGCATTGTACCATTTTGCATCTCCTTTAGAAATACATAGGGTTTCAATTTTATCCACATCCTTTGCAACAGTTTTCCCATATCTGACCAGGTGAAATCAACAAAAAGGACTTCAATATTTGAATATATGAAAATATTTAATGGTCAAATAATTTTAATATATTCAGATATTCAATATTCAAGAATAAAAACATTGCCATATTTTTATCTTATTTTATTTCTAAAATTTTAAAAAGCATTTGTTGATTCGTGCATATTTTCCTCCCTCTTGCTCCTCCAATTCCTCTTGTAAGACTGTTGCTTGTCATATACATAGTTCCTGACTGGAAGAGATCTATATTTGTTCCCATTCCAAAGAAAGGTGACCCAGCTGAGTGTGGAAACTACAGAACAGTGTCATTGATTTCACATGCAAGCAAGATTCTGCTGAAGATCATCCAAAAATGATTAGAACAGCACATCAGCAGAGAACTGCCGGAAGTCCAGGCTGGGTTTAGAAGGGGTCGTGGTACTAGGGATATCGTAATAAAATATTTCAAAACATCTAACTTTAAACAGCAACATTTTCTAGAGAAACTTGTAAGACAAATTGGTTTTGAAATATGTTAGGATGTTGA
>NW_006405589.1:0-1629 GCF_000299155.1 Elephantulus edwardii
GGACTAAGTTTTTTTTAAATAAAATGTTTTATCTTATATGTGATTTCAATGAAAGTTTACAGAAAAATTAGATTTTCATTCATTCACGGTTGCAAATTTTAACCCTTCTTTCTCTCTCCTTCCTCCTTCCCTCAGTTCACTCTTTCTGTTTTTTTAAATATTCATTCATTGTTACAATTCATTCACAATTACCTCCCCTCCTGCAGTACTCCGCAAAGTACCTCTTATTCTGGGCTGTTGTCATAAATATAATGCCTATTCATATATTTATTTTAAACAGTTCCTTCCTTCATCTGTTCCAGTACAATGTTCATTCTCTATCCACTCTTATCGATGAAATCAATTTCTGCATTTCCAGTTGTGAACTGGCAAAAAGGTACATGGGCGATGGAGGACAAGCCTCATGCAAATTGGGGCTCTTTTCAAGGTTTTTTCAACACACTCATTTTCAGTTTATTCACTGAACAAGTGCAGAAATATTTTAAGCAATTGAGTTTTTTAATTTGAGGGGGTAATAATCTCATTTCAAAGCCTATTAAATGTCATAGGAAATAATAACATTCTGCAAAGCCATATGGTTTTGTATGGATCCCTCTTTGAGAAATTTACACTTGGGTCCAATTGTTTGGCTGTTAGCTCCTGGTGAGCATGTGTGGCTAGTTACTAAGGTTCTATAGGAAAAAAAAAGGAAGTGAGTAATTATCTGTGGTTGTGTACTACCTGTCGCCATATTGACAGTCCTGGAGCAGAATGCTGGTGACAAAATAATAAAGTCTAAGTGAGCCAAGGAGCCCGCTCAGGAGAAATCAGAGCCCAGGGAAGGGCAGTCTCTCTGTGCCAGCACCAGCCTTGCCAGGTTCGTTAGGCCACCTGGCTCGGAGCCCTTTCCGTGCATCCGCCAAGAGATGACTTGGCCCTGCCCACCTTTCCCAGTTCAGCGTCAGAGGTAGGGTAAACCTACTGCCACTGAGTCAGTTTTAACTCATAGTGACCCTACAGGCCCAAGAGAGATCTTCCCATCTGAGGTTTCCAAGGCTGGGAAAGTTTACAGGAGCAGACTGCCACATCTTCCTCCTGCAGAGCTGTTGGTAAGTTTGAACTGTCAACCTTTTGCTTGGCAGCCCAATGCTTAACCCACTGCATACCCAGGACTCTTTAGAACTGGGGTAGAAGGACTAAAAGGACCAGTGTGCCAGGTAAGCAGAACATGATGGTTAGTGTCCATTTTCAAAACGGCACAGTTCAGAAAGATTATTAGAGTATTAGAGAACTAATAATCTAGCTTCCATCTACCTTCCTTCTGACGGCACCACCATCTTCTGCTCTCGCTCCCTATGCTTTTGTCACAAAGTCTCATTAAGCCTCCCTTCTACTGGATCCTCAGATCTTTAGCTTTTGCTCCCAGTTACAATCCATATGTTCTAATTCCTCCACAGTACCTCACGCTTACTCTTGGTGAACTCTTGTACACTGAAAAGAGACCAGAATAACCTGCCTAAAACGTCCTGCCTGCCAAGTCAGTGATCAGCTCCACAGACATCAGCTCCTGATTGGTCCATGTCAGCAGCCCCCACTCCAGCTTGTTGTTGTTGTTGTTATGTGCCATCGAGTCGCTTGCGATTCATAGCG
>NW_006405590.1:0-1684 GCF_000299155.1 Elephantulus edwardii
TGTGTAGATCACAACAAATTGTGGCTAACTCTAAGCGGAATGGGAATCCCAGAACACTTGATTGTGCTAATGTGAGACCTATAATTGGACCAGGATGCAGTAGTCAGAACAGAGCAAGGAAACACTGCATGGTTCAAAATTGATAAAGATGTACGCGAGGGATATGTCCTGTTTCCATACCTTATCAATCTATATGTAGAACAAATTATCAGAGAGGCTGAGCTGTATGAGGAGAAATGTGCTATCAGGATTGGAGGAAGACTCATCAATGATCTACATTATGCAGATGACACAACTCTGCTTGCTGAAAATGAGGAGGACCTGAAGCGCTTGCTGCAAAAGGCCAAGGAATGCAGCCTTCAATATCAAGAAAACAAAGATTCTCACTAATGGACCAATTGGCAGCATCATGATGGATGGTGAAGAGATTGAGAATGTTAACAGCTTTAATTTGCTTGGCTCCACAGTCAAAACTCTTGGCAATATCAGCTAGAAAATTTAAAAGACGTACTGCAATAGAAAAGTCTGCTGTTAGAGATCTCTCCAAAGTACTAAAGAACAATGATGTCACTCTGGAGACTAAGGTGCACCTGATACAGTCAATGGTCTTTGCAATCACTTGCTATACATTAGAGAGCTGGACAGTGACCAGGGAGGACAGAAGGAGAATTGATGCCTTTGAGCAGTGGTGTTGGAAAAGAGTATTGAATATACTGTGGACTGCTAAGTAAAAGAACAGGCTCATCCTAGAGAGGGTTAAAGCAGGCTGCTACTTGGAGGCAAGGGTTCTGAAGATTCGTCTGACATACTTTGGACATGTTACAAGGAGGCACCAATCCTTGGAGAGGGACATCATGTGTGTGAGGGTGGAGGGACAGCGCAGTAGAGGAAGACACCCTATGAGGTGGATTTATCCAGTGACTGGGTTAATCAGGGTAGGTGTGTCAGAGACAATGAGATTGGCACAGGATAGAGGAGGGTTGAGGGCTGCTCTAGGTAAGTAGGGGTTGCAGGTGACTCAATGGCACATAACAGCAACAACAAAGGAAATGGGCAAATCCCTTGAAACTCACACCCCATCCAGATTGACATGGATAGATTTAAACATTTGAACAAAGTCATCACAAAAGAAGAAATTGAGCAAGTCATAAGACCCCCCCTATCCCCAAAATAAAATCCTGGTCCAAATGGCTTCATGATTGAATTCTACCAAACATTCAGAGATGAACTAACACCAATTCTACTTAAATTGTTTTTAAAGTAGAGGAAGAAGGAACACTCCCAGAGTCATTCTAAGAAGTAAGCATAATTTTAATCCCAAAATCAGACAAAGATATTACTGGAAAAAAATTTCAACCAATCAAACAAGCAATCAAGCAAGGAAGCAAGCAAACAAACCAAAAAAACCTCACACAAACTGTAGGCTAATATCTCTTATGACCATAGCTAAAAAAATTCTTATAAAAATTCTGGCCAATAGAATGCAATAGGATATAAAAACACAAATTCATCATGAACAAATGGGATTCAGAATAGATATGCAAGGATGGTTCAACATAAGAATCAGTACAATTAATCACATAAACAAAGCAATCAACAAAAACCATATAATCTTATCAATTGATACATAAAAGGTTTTAACAAAATCCAACACCCCTTCCTGATTAAAACAGTCAACAAAATA
>NW_006405591.1:0-1683 GCF_000299155.1 Elephantulus edwardii
CAGGCTAGAGATGCTTCAAAAGGGGGAACTTCTACTGGTCTTTCAGTTCCTTCAGTCTTCTGATGGCTGACTTCACCGTGACGGCCGAGGTGGTGCTGCAAGAAAAGCAGATCATTGCCAATGTTAGGGAGCCATGCAGACACAAAGCAGGGAACGGGGATAAGCACCTCATTGTTACACACTGGCTTCCTATCACGTTCTACTTCTCTATGTCCCTTTAGGAGACTATTAATACTACTAGAATTTTAGTTCTAATACTCTAAAAACCTCAACACTAGAGATTAATGGTTTCCAATACTTTTAAAAGCCAAACTGTCCAATATTTGCAGATGTAGCTAGTTCAATGCACTTTTTATAAACTCAAGACAGCAAAGCATTAAAACAAGGTGGAAAACCATTCCTACCAGAATTCACTTAATACCAAGAACCACCAAATTATATGATTTTATGTTACCGACCTTAGCAACCCATTTAAGGCAGCAAGGAAAAACTATAGTAAAATGGTTCCAAAAACTTTAAACCAAATTAAAAAACTGTGTCTGAAAAATCATATACTCATTCCATACTCTAGTGTTCATGCCAATTCATGCCACCTGAAAGCGATAACCTTAGTCCCCACTGTTCTCACAAACACCCCCAAAGTGCTAACTTTACCAACTCAAACACCTTCAAGGAAAACTTTCAATTTCCAGCATAGGGGAAATAGAGGAGCCAGATCAGATCAAGTAATGCCTAGCTCATCAACTACTGCCTGGACAGGTCACAAAGTTGAAGGGTTAGGGTTTGATGGAGCTTCATTAGAAGCAAGAGTGGCATCCGGTTCCGAAATGGCTTGCCTCCAGAAACTATGAACAGTGCTCAGGTCTTTCATTCATAGGGCCCACCTAAAGTGAGGCCTGGCCCCAGGACTCAAGAACACACAAAACGGGACTTACTTGTAGGTCCAGGCGCCACCAGCTACTGTCTTCATGCAAGAACCACAGTGCCAGATGCCCACAGCTCTTCTCTTCATTTTGGTCTGCAACAAAGAGCCAATGAAAAATCTTATGAGCATCCGAGAGCTTAAAGTCCACAGGATCAAAAACCTGGTGTATTTTATGAAATTTTATTACTTCTAATTTTCCTAGTCCCAACTTGCATAAAGGTAATCCTACCAGGAATGAGACTCCCCTTCGCCACACAGCAAAACATCCAAATGTCATCAAATAAAATCTCCATCCACACAGATAGCTTGTTAGATGCCAAGCCCAACACTTCTGGGTGTGTGGGCTTTTTCTTTTTTTTTAAGGGGGTGGTGGTGTTACATCTAACCATCATTTTTAACAGTCTTATTTCCCTCAAGTCTGGTTTGGCTTAGGTCGTGGCTCTACACCTTATTAATTTTTCATCTTCAATTTTCTTTTTAAACAATAGGAAAGATCTTAAGAAATCTGGTTACCAACACTTCGTAGCACCTAACTGATAATCGATGGTTTGAGCAATCTTAACTGCTTGGGGACTTGAAACCTGCAGATTATTTACAGACTTAAAGAGCGGCCCCACTTTGTTTGGCAGTCTTCCCGTCCCGTCCCCCCAGAAACCTCCTTACTTTGCCGCAGAAGGAGCAAGTGTACTTGGCATGCTGGCTGATTTCAATTTTCTTTACCATCTTCCTCAGCGAGGCCCCATAACGGGTCCCGTATT
>NW_006405592.1:0-1680 GCF_000299155.1 Elephantulus edwardii
TACGCTGCCCAATACAGTAGACAGTCTCTTTCAGCTGGACTTTAAAATGCTTGTTTTTCCCTTGTGCTTTGAGTGATACTGAGAAATCATTTGGCTAAAAGAAGAAGAAAAAAGAGTCAATGTAAACATTTTCAAAGATATCTTTAGCATTTTCTATTAAAATATGACTAATTTGAGCACTTCCTTAGTACTAGGCACTGTGATAAATTATTTCAGTAGATTTTTCTCTGTAAACCATACTCATTTTGCAGTTGAGAAAACAGCGTATCAGAGAAGCTAACTTGCCCAAGACCGTGCTACAGAGGTAGGATTTATACCCAAGCAACTGGACTCCAGAGTCTGATTAGCTCAACACAACAGCCCAAGCGAATCCTTCAGGCAACTCCAGCAAAGCTGCACGCTACAGTCGTCTCATCCGGGTAACAGGGAAGAAAATCCAAGATCCTTTGTAACTTGTGGTGAGTGGATGCTATTTTTAAAGGAAGCTCTGGTGGCCTTCACTGACGGGGAGTTGCAGCGCACACCAAAAAGGCAGAGAGTTTGAATCTCCAGCTGAAACACGGGTAATTTCCTGCCATGTGAGTACAGCCTCTGAACCCCCACAGGGGCATCGGCTACGCGTCATGGTTCCAGAGCAAGGAGCCGGCTTTTGTTACTGAGATGCTTTTTTAGGGACACTCTGAAGGCACAGAGCACTGGAAGCTGTACTGCGAACTGAAAGATCACACCGATTTAAGAGTAAATAAATATCTTTTCCCCCTAAAGAATAGTGTATTCTTGCAAAGAAATAAAGGAAAAGCATTGAAAAAATTCTTTCATGTAAAGACTTCTGATCTACATTTGACTTTTTCCAAAATAAAAAAAATCTTCCTCTTAGAAAGCAGTAAGGCAGGGACTTTGTGTCTCAGGAGTGACTGTTGGCAGACGTCGTGCAGGTGCCGCTGACTCGTCACTGACATCACGTCCCACAGAACCAACTGTGGTGATGCCTCTCGCACTGTCACAACTGCTTCTCTGTTTAAGAATGAGTCCACCTATACTCACTGCACACCACATGCCAGTTTAAAAAATGCTGTTCCAGTAAAGTCTACTGCACCGTTCTGCTGTCAATGAAAACATCAATGTTCCAATGTTTCTCCACTCTCGAGTGTATTGCAAAATTAAGTATTTCAAGAATGCCAAACCAACACGCCCGCAAGCATTGCAGAATCAAGACCAGGGCTAAATTTCCTTCAAAATCGGTACCGCTGTGAACAGCCCTGAATTTAGTTTTCAGAACATTTCTGTCCCAGCTTACTAACTGCAGAGAGGGGTCCCTGTAGGAAAATGGTTATCACGCTCTGCTACTAAGGAAAAAGGATGAAGGCTCAAGGTTCAAGTTCACCTGGAGGCCCCTCAAAAGAAAGGAAAAGTCAGCTATGAAAAAGTCAACGGAGCACAGTGTACTCCTGACACACATGCCTTTGACATGAATCAGAAGCATTTCCACGGCAACTGGTAACTTGAGGGAAGACACACAATCGCTCCCCCCCTTTAAAAAAAATACTCAGAGCCCCATTTTGCTTACTTTTGTAAACCAACTTACCGAAGATTCACTATCCCGAATGAGGAAATCGCCTTCATGCCCTCTTTCATTCAAAGCTATTTCTGCCTGGTGCCTGGTAACTTTCCCGTAATACC
>NW_006405593.1:0-1657 GCF_000299155.1 Elephantulus edwardii
AAGCATTATTCACCATCACAAGAATATGGAAACAGCTCAGATGTCCAACCACAATTGAATGGATTGAGAAATCATGGTACATTCATACAATGAAATACTATGCAACACACAGGGGCAATGATTTTGTAAATAACTACCTAACTTGGGAGGGACTGGAGAAATTACGCTGAGTGAACTCAGTCTCATAAAGAAATACTGCATATAACCATTGTTGTAGAATGAGTATGAGGATCCACGGAGAGGGGGAGGGTGGAAGCAAAATGATGATGATGGAGGGAGTTTAATCATAGGATTGCACAATTTGATGGGAGTGATGGTGGTGAAGGAAATAAGAAAGATCTGGTGTGAAAACTATGTATTAGAACTTTGTAAATAAACCACTATAAAAGAAAAAGAAAGAAAAACATCAGGAAGGAATGAAGAAAAGACAAAAAGAAACAAACAATATAGGGCATAAAACAGAAAATAGGGAGAAGAGAAATAATAAAGGAAAAGTAAGAAAAAAAAGGACAGAAAAAAAGGATAATAAAAAAAGGAAATGAAATAAGAAATACTAGGAAAAGGAAACAAATGAAGCATAAAAAATGTGGTGGTGGAGAGCTGAGGGTGCAGGATACCAGGGCAGTGCTCCTGCCTGCTGAGGGAGTGGAAGGAGGCAAGACACCTGCTCCAGGAAGGAGTCCCTGTGTGTTCAAAAGGATGCTGGGATTTGAACACCTGACCCTGGAAGTAGACAAGTAGGTGAGTATGGCACGGTGCTTGATCTGGTACATGCACTTTGCTGGCAGAGACAGTGTGCTTACAATGTACAGTTCATGTACATCTAGTGCCAAGTTTATGTTAAGCAGAGCAAGTGCTGTGTGGTGGATAGGGTGTGCCACTGGCTGCCAGAAGAATGCAGGTGGGGAAGCCATATCTCTGATCACAGGCAGGGTTGGGAAAAGAGGGGAATAAAGGGAAGATTACACCTTTCTGGACACTTATGCAGACCTCAGTGAGTGAAACTGATTATCAAGTTACTCTGCTGATTGGAACACTGTAAACATTCAAAATATCCTCACTAATCAGATTAGCTAGTAATTTACTGCTTTGTTTATCTTTGTTTTACATTTTTGCTCAGTTTTTTTCATCTAACTTGTACCTGATCTACCTCTTTTAAAAAAATTTTATTAATTTTAATGAACATTTACAGAGATTTTGGATGTCCATTCATTCATTGTTCTCTTTTCTCCCTGCCCAGCCCTCCCCTGCCCAGTTCGCTTCTCTCTTTGAAAAATAAAAGAAAAATTCTTTCATTGGTATACAAACCTCTGCACCTCCCCCCACCGCCCCAAGTACACTCCACTATGCAACCTTAATTCTGGACTCTTGTGATAACTATAATACCTTATCATATATTGCTTTTAAGATGTTCTTTCCCTCATCTGTTTCAATGCAGTATACATAATTTATCCAGTTTTTCTCAGTCTTACCCCAACCCTGATGTCAGTCCCATTCTAAAACAGTGGCACTATGCAGTATTTGTCCTTTTTTGACTGGGACATTTCACTCAGCATAATGTTCTCCAGAGTCAACCATTTTGAGTAATATTGCATGAGTTCCTTGTTTTTTAATGCAGCATAGTATTCCATTGTGCGAATATACCACAGCTTCTCTA
>NW_006405594.1:0-1670 GCF_000299155.1 Elephantulus edwardii
TATTGAAGGCTGCAGTCCTTAACCCTTTGCAGTAAGTGCATGAGGTCCTCCTCAGTTTCAGCGAGCAGGGTTGTGTCATCTGTGTAACGCAGATTGTATACATACATAAGGATAATACCCTCTCACAACATTGTACTTCAGGATGATAGAACTTGAAATTGACCTTTTGACTATGAATGCTACAGCATTCTTCTGTTTTAAATTCCCAGCATTATATACCATGTGATCATCTGATTCAAAATGGCCAAAGCTAAATCCATCTCATCTCACTAATGCCAAAAATGTCGATGTTCATGTGTTCCATTTAATTTTCCAGAACTTCTAGTTTTCCAACATTCATGCTTCTTATATTCCCTGATACAATTATTAAAGGAAAGCCTAGACCAGGGGTGGAGAATGGAACAGACTATCAATTACTCCTGGGCAAGTTCAGATTAAGGCCAAAGAAAATGAAAATAAGTCCACAAGAACTAAAACATGATCTTGAGTCAATTCCATCTGAATATCAAAATCATCTTAAGAATAGGTTGGAAGCAAAAAATAAAATAAAATAAATAAAAAAGAATAGGTTGGAAGCAATGAACACCAGTGACTGAAGACTGAATGAGTTGTGGATGGCATCAGAGATATTTATTTTCCATAAAGAAAGCAAAAGGTCATTACAAAGACAGAGGAGAAAGAAAAACCTGGAATGAATGTAAGAAGAGACTCTGAAAATTGCAGTAGAGAATCAAGAAAACAAAGCAAAAGGGAAAAAATGCTGAAGTAAAAGATGAACAGCAGAGTTCAAAAGGCAAGTCAAGAAAACAAAACAAAGTATTTTAATGAAATATGCAGAGAGCTGGAATTGGAGAAAAAAGGAAAGAACTCACTCTGCAGGCTGGGAAATGGGGGAAAATAAGCCTCGAGTCTCAGTATTGAAAGATACAATGGTAATATGTTGATTGATCCAGAAAGCATCAAATAGACGGAATACATAGAGTCACTGTATTAAAAAGAATTGACTGACACTGCAGAATGTCAGAAAGTACCATATGAGCAGAAGCCAATGGTAATGAAGGAGGAAGATGAAGCTGCATTGAAGGTGTTGGCAAAAAAATAAGACCTCAGGAATCAATGGGATACCAATTGATATGTTTCAACTAACACATGCAGCCTTGTATGCACTCACCAGTCTTTGCCACAACACTTGGAGCACAGCTGTCTGGCCAACTGTTTGGAAGAGGTCTATATTTGTTCCCTTTCCCAAGAAAGGTGCTCCAACAGCATGTGAAAACTAGTGTACAATATTATTAATATCACATGCAAACAAAAATGAAAAACAAAATGAAGATCATTCAAAAACAGCTAGAACAGTACATAGCTGGGGAACAGTCAGAAGTTCAAGCAGGATTTAGAAGAGTACATGGCACCAAGGTTATCATTACTGATGCCAGATGGATCCTGGCTGAAAGCAAAGAATACCAGAAGAATATCTATTTATGAAACATTGACTATGCAAAGACATTTGACTGTGTGGATCATAACAAGTTATGGCTAACATTGAGAAGAATGGGAATCCCACAACACTTAATTGTGCTCATGCAAAACCTAGACCTATACCAGGAGGCTGTTGTGCAAACAGAGCAAGAGAATGTTGTTGTTGTTGTTTTTGCTGTCAAGTTGCTTGC
>NW_006405595.1:0-1677 GCF_000299155.1 Elephantulus edwardii
ATGATATGATAATATACTTAGAAATCCCTAAAGACTCAGCAAGAAAACAATTGGATGCAGTGGACCAATTCAGCAAAGCAGCAGGATACAAGAGCAACATACAAAAACCAGTTGGATTTCTCTACAGTAACAAAGAGAATACAGAGCCAGAATTAAGAAAAACAATACCCTTCACAATAGCTAATCGCAAGATTAAATACTTGGGAATAAATTTAACCAGAAGCACAAAGGATCTTTTCAAAGAAAATTACAAAACATTACTACAAGAAACAAAAAGAGAGCTTGAGAAATGGAAGAATATCCCTTGCTTATGGATAGGAAGACTCAATATTGTGAAAATGGCAATACTACCAAGTGCAATTTACACGTTTAATGCAATCCCAATACAAATACCAATCCCATTCTTCAGCGAGATGGAAAAGGCAATCACCAGTTTCATTCGGAATGGAAAGAAGCGCCAAATAAGCAAAGCACTACTTAAAAATAGAAGAAAGGTAGGGGGTATCTCACTCCCTGATTTCAAATCCTACTACACTGCCGTAGTGGTCAAGACAGCATGGTAGTGGTACAATGACAGACACAGGGACCAATGGAATAGTATTGAGAACCTAGAGATCAGCCCATATAACTATTCATGGTCAACTGATTTTTGATAAGGAGATGACATCAGTTAAATGGGGAAATGACAGCCTTTTAACAAATGGTGTTGGCAAAATCGGAAAAGTATCTGCGAAAGACTCAGGCAAGATTCACACCTCACTCTGTATATAAAAACCAACTCAAGTTGGATCATGGATCTAGGATTAAAACCAAGGATTATAAACTTCATTAAAGAAAAGCTAGGAACAACTCTAGAAGTCCTAATCCACAACATAAACAGTCTTCCAAGTAACCTGAAAAATCTACAACCAGGAGAAGATAAAATAGATGAATGGGATCTTCTAAGAATCAAATCCCTATGTACATCCAAAAACTTCTCCACACAGGGTAAAAAGGGAAGCCACAGACTGGGAAAAAATATTTGGTAATGACATATCAGAAAAGGGACTTATATCCAGAATTTATAAAATACTTGAGTATGACAAGATAAAGGTAAATAATCCAAAAGAAAAATGGGCACAGGATATGAACAGACACTTCACCAAAGAAGACATTCAGATGGCAAACACACATAGGAAGAAATGATCAAAAGTCCTAGCTATAAGAGAGATACAAATCAAAACAACTATGAGATATCATCTCACCCCAGTAAGAATAGTAAAATTTAAGAGAACAGCAAATAACAAATGCTGACGAGGTTGTGGAGAAACTGGAAACCTTATTCATTGTTGGTCGAAGTGTAAAATGGTGCAACCACTGTGGAAGGCAGTATGGTGCTTTCTCAAAAAGTTGCAAATAGAAGAGATACTATTCATTTGACCCAGCAATTCCACTTCTAGGAATATACCCCAAAGAGACCATAACTGACATCTAAGCAGATATATGCACACCCATGTTTATTGTGGCTTTGTTCACAATAACAAGGAGTTGGAAACAACCTAAGTGCCCATCAACAAATGAATGGATAGAGAAGTTGTGATATATTCACACAATGGAATACTATGCTGCATTGAAAAACAAGGAACTCATGCAATATTATTCAAAATGGGTGACCCTGGAGGACATTATGCTGAGTGA
>NW_006405596.1:0-1677 GCF_000299155.1 Elephantulus edwardii
GAATGGGCCAGGCCAGTTATGGGGTTGGAGGCTGTACAGTTGTACAGTCCCTGGTGCTCCCAGCTCAGAGTCCCGATGACCAGCTGATGCCCTGCAGACCCCCAGCTGGAGTGGTCAAGGGTCCAGTGGTATGCTGCATCTGGCTTGGACTTGGCCCAGCACTGTAGAGTCAGGCTAGAGTTGAGCACGGCCTCGATGACCTCTTGGTGTTGTCCACCACTGGTGATGTCTACTCGGTCAGGGCCATCTGTGTGAAGAGGACAAACATTATGTGCTCCACTGGTCACTGGCTGTTTGTCCCATTCTGTCCTGTTTACGTCCACATGCTCAGTGCTACCTTTGGTTTTGGCCTATTGGTTAGAGTGTTGCGCTGCTGAGCTGAGGGCAGGAAGTTTGCATCCACCACCTGCTCCAAGGGAGAAAAATGAGCAGGTCCCACATTTGCCATTACACCCTCCAAGAACCCTGTTAAGGGGTCAGCTATGGTTTGATTCCAACCCCATAGCAATGAAATTAGTTAAAGAAATTAGTAACAAGTACGTAGGTGGCCTAGTGGTAAGGACCTGTGCAAAAAATACCAATTTAGACTTTGTCTCACATACTTTGAATGTGTTAGCAGGAGGGTGCTCCCTCTGGATAAGGATATCATGCTTGGAAAAATGGAGTGTCAGCGAAGGAGAGGAAGACCCTCAGTGAGATGGATTGGCACAGTGGCTACAGCAGTGGCCTGAGCACAGCGAAGACTATGGGGACAGCACAGGATCCCGCAGGGTTCACATTGATGTACATGGTCGGGCTAATGAAGTGGAGTGACTCCGTGGCACCTAACAACAGCAAAGACATCCTTTCTGTGTGCGCAGAGCAAGATGCTGGAAGAAAAAGTTCTTTCTAATCACCTGGAAAAAAACAAGCTAAAGAAGAAAACACTCCAGTTTCCTTCTCAGTTGCACAATCAAAACATCATAACCCACAAAGTGGAGAGAGCACAAGCTAAACCAGAAATTCCTGTTCTGCAGCAGTGGATTCTGACAAAGGAGCATTGTAGGGCCCTGGGCTTGGCTGTGCCCTGTGACTGTAAAGGAGCCTTCATGGTGGAGCGGATTAGGGGTGGGGCTGCTAACTGAAAGTTTAGTGGTTCAAATCAACCACCCACTCCACAGGAGAAAGATGAGGCATCTTCCTCCTGTTAAGATTTCTGGTCCCTGAAACCCCATGGAGCAGTTCTGCTCGGCCCTGTGGGGTTGTTATGAGTTAGGATTATGAGTTGTTATGAGTTATGGATTGAGCCTCAATCCATATTGAAGAATGCAGTCCTTGACCCTCTGCAGCAAGTACTTCATTTTCTCCTCAGTTTCAGCAAGCAGGGTTGTGTCATCTGCATAATGCAGATCTTCCACCAATCCTGACACCACATTTCTTCTCATAGAGCCCAGCCTCCCGGATAATCTGTTCTGCATACAGTTTGATGGAGACAGGACGCATCCCTGGTGTACGCCCTTCCCAATTCTGAACCATGCAATGTTTCCTTGCTCTGTTCTGTTTTGGCTTACTGCCTCTTTGTTGAGGAGGTGGTGGCAGAAGTAGGGGACATGGAGAATGTTCTAGCAATAGCAATGTTCTTCTACCCCTCTAGACCTCAGGAAAGCAGATCCCTGGATGAGGCTAAACAAAGCTAGA
>NW_006405597.1:0-1676 GCF_000299155.1 Elephantulus edwardii
CCATGATGCTGCCAATCAGCCCAAGTGGTAAGAATCTTTGTTTTCTTGATGTTGAGCTTCAATCCATATTGAAGGCTCCAGTCCTTTATCTTCTGTAGCAAGTGCAGGCATTAAAATTGACAGAACTAAGGGAGGTGTAGAAAAAGGAAGCCTGCTTTTGTCTGTACAGCCAAGATGAAAAACAGAAACCAAGTGTTTTGGATTTACCATGTTATGGTATGTAGGCTTCACTCAAAGATTTCATGGAAACTTTCAACAACCTTGTTTTTTTCTCCAGCCTTCAAAACACCATGATATTGAGTAATTAATATTTTTACTCCAGGAGCAAATTATAATTTTTTTTAAAAGGTCATCTTGGCTTCTTTTTTGTAATGAAACTGTTTGATTAGTACAGAGGGAAACAAAAATGGATTTAGAAATCCCATCAGCTAGAATAATAAAGATAACAGATTTTTATTATCTTATTTTTCTCTACACTGATATGAATTTGCAAAGCCATGTGACTACTCTGAGGAACACTAGTGCTGACCCTGCCATTTCACTTTAAAACCAGAATGAAACAGAAAAATCTTCATGGTGTCACCAAAATTCGTAAACAATCTCTTTTTCTTGTTTAACTTTTTACTGTGATTTGAGTGGATGTTTACAGCACAGATTGGTTTGCATTCAATAATTATACACATTTTGTTGGTGACATTGACTGCAATCATGGACGAAGGGAAGAAACAACACTTTGTCATGGGGAGAAGGCTGCTGAAACACACATAAATGGCATTGTCTGTCCTGGAGTTTATTATTTTTATTCCAAATTTCCTAGGAAATAATACCCATGTAGTAACTCTTTATGGTTATAAGTACAGTTTTATAAGATTATTTTAAAAATATAAATGTAATGGCTGAGTAAAGAAAAGCAATCCATTTAAGAACCAATGATGAAACTATCATGAAACAAACATTATGAGCTCCAGGAAATAAAAAGTTGTACATGCCTCTTCTAATTTGGACTTCATAACAGCCATATCAGTTAAGTGAGGAAGGTGAAATTTTTATTATTCCCATTTTTTACATTTATGGTCTGAGGCTCTGAGACTTTAGATGATGTGCCCTGAGTTTATGTACTTAATACACACCAGAATCCAGATTTGATGCCACATTTTTGAAATCCAATGTCTATATGATTAAACAAAAGCAAACCCATTTTCAATTTTTTAAGCAATCCTAGAGAACAAATGCTGTTATGTGCCGTCGAATCACCTGCAACTCATAGCGACCCTATGTACGACAGCCCTAATCTCTGCCCTATCCTGTGCCAATTTCACCATCTCTGACACACCTACCCCTATTACCCCAGTCACTGAATCAATCCATCTCCTCTTCCTCTCTTTTGCTGTCCCTCCACCCTCCCAAACATGACGTCTCTTTCCAAGGACTGGTTCCTCCTTGCAACATGTCCAAAGTATGTCAGACGAAGCTTCAGAATCCTTGCCTCCAAGGAGCATCCAGCTTCACCCTCCATTTGTTTTCCTAGAAGTGTATTCAGTACTCTTCTCCAACACCACAGCTCAAAGGCATCAATTCCCCTGTCATCCCTAGTCATTGTCCAGCTGTCTGATGCATAGCAAGTGATTGCAAAGACCATGGCATATATCAGGCGCACCTTAGTCTCCAGACTGATA
>NW_006405598.1:0-1676 GCF_000299155.1 Elephantulus edwardii
TGTTTGAACCGCACCTCACCATCCCTTACCCAGTAGGGTCCATTACACAGCACTGTCCAGTCATCCAGATAATCACCCTCACCTTCTTCTCCAAATGCACTGACTTCCTGGAAGACAGACAATGACAGTATTAGCATGAGCTGACACACAAGCCTGCAAAGGAGGAAAGGGCAATATGAAGAAAAACAAGGCTTCTCCAAAAGTGAAAAATGAGAGGCTGTCCAGTGTTGCTTAAAAACATCAAAAACCTGTAAAGATGGGGACCATACTCTCAGAGGACATCTAGGTCAACTGACATAACCTAGCTCCAAAGACCATATTTGGTAAACAGCAATTTGAAGTCTTAAAAGCTTATAAACGGCTCATCTTTCTTTTCTGGAGCAATTGGTGGATTCAAACCAGGTACTTCTGGGTTGACAGGACAACTCCTTAACACTGAGACACCAGAGAGCGCCCTTGTAATGGATTAGGGAAAGGAAAATCAACCTTAAATGAATGGCTGGTTGGACATTATGTGCACTGCAATTAACAATTTGAAACAAAACATGCCTAACTGACCAAACAGGGAAGGGAAAGAGGAGAGAGTGAAATAAAAAATAGAATACAGGAAAGTTTGCCCACAGATAGAAACTATTACTATTAGGCAGGGATGGGAGTGGAGGAGGAGGGAGCATAGATTAGCAAACCGGTAGGTAAGTTGAAGGGGAAAAAGAGTACAGGGAGGTTTCAACAGGACATTGTAATTAATGACAATATATAACTGTAATTATTGTTATAAAATGAAACATATGAGTGACTGAATTAAAACCAACTTTAAGAAAAACAGAAATTAACAAGTTGATCTTGTTGTTGTTGTTGTTATGTGCCGTCGAGTCACCTGCGACTCATAGTCAAAGTTGATCTTAGGTGATAATAACTTAATAATGGGTCATTAATTGCAATAAATGTACCATGGCAGTGTAAAATGCTCATAAAAGGGAAACCACACAGATAGAAGTGATGATGGGGGAAGTCTTTAAGCAGTTCATTGAGGGGTCCACATCCTCTGGAAGCTTAAGGTTAAAAAAAAAAAGACACAATGCCTAGTTTATTTTTCTAATACAGAGTTTCCCAAAGGACAGCCTATAGATTAGTTCTTTAAGATGGTTAGTGGGGGGTGGGAGGAAAAGATGGTTAGTCAGGCTTATTAAAAATAAATAACTTATAATATACTTGGAAAACACTCAGTTTCTCTTCTGCAGGCTTTATCAGAATGTATTATATGCTTAGGTATAATTACTGTCTTTCCTCCCCATTTCTTGAATTGGACTAGATATAAAGTCTCCATTTTGGCCAGAAATAATTATCTTTTTACTTAATAGACACAGCTAGTTCTCTAGTCTGCAGAAAAGAGAACACCTACGCCTGAAAACGAAAGGGCTAAGAATCAGGAGGTCAGATAACCGGAAGTCAAACAACCACCCAAATGAGTCACGGAGAGCAGCAATGCCACTTCACCTGGTTACCAGACAGAGGGGAGGTGAAATGGTGGCTGTGCAAGTTTCTTCCAGTGTTGACATGTGTCAGCCGGATAGGTTGGCCACATTTGACAGGAGTTCCCCTCTCGCATACTGTAGCAGTCTTCCCCCGTATCCTCCAGTAACTGTTGCTGTCATCCACAGAGGTTACACCTGTCA
>NW_006405599.1:0-1676 GCF_000299155.1 Elephantulus edwardii
TCAGTTGAATTTTATTATAGTTTTTAATAATATTCCATTGCTAACTTTTTTTATTTTAGTTGGTTCCATTGTGGCATTGCCTGTTTCATCTCTTACTTGGATTATTTTTGTCTTTTGTTAGTTTTGCTAGTGGTTTGTCAATTTTATTGACCTTTTTGAAGAACCAACTCCTGGTTTTGTTGATTGTTTCAACAGTTTTTATGTTTTCTATTTCATTTTTCCCCCATTTTTATATTTCTAAGTTTTTTGGAGGGTGTTGGTTTTTCTTGCTTTTCCTTTTCAATTTGTTGAAATGTTGGGTTAGAGAATGAATGGTTATTATTTCCTCTCTTTTGGTTTGCTTTCTTATTGCTATAAATAGAACTCTGATTATTGCTTTGGCTATTTCCCAGAGTTTTTGGTAAGTTGTGTTTTCATTGTAATTTATTTCAAGAAACTTTTTCATTTCCTTTTTTAATATTTTTCTTTTTTCTAGTACCCACTCATGTTTAAGCAAGGTGTATAGGGTTTTTTCCTTCTTTATTTTCTTGTTATTAGTTTCTAATTTTGTAGCATTGTGGTCTGAGGAAATGCTTTGTATTATTTGTTTTTTTAATTTATTGATGCTTGCCCTGTGATCTATTCTGGAGAAATTCCATGTACATTGGAGAAGAAGATATACTGTACATTTTTAGGGTGAATTAGTCTACAAATATCCATGAGTTTGAGTTGTTTTATTGTGTGGTTTACTTCTTCAGTGTCTTTGTTGAGTTTCTTTCTGGTATTTCTATGTTTTCTTTAGAGTGGTGTATTGAAGTCTCCAACTATTATAGTAGTGTTGTCTATTTCGTCTTTTAGTTTTCTAAATGGTTGTTTTGTATATTTTGCAGGTCTTTCCTTTGGTGCATGGATATTTATTATTGTTATGTCTTCTTTTTCTATTGATCCTTTAATCATTATGTAGTGACCTTCCTTTTTCTTTGTGATGGTTTTTGCATTGAAATCTAATTTATTAAGAGATTAATATTGTTACTTCTCCTTTTTTCTGGTTTCCATTTACTTGGTATATTTTTCCCACCCTATTATCTTTAGTCTTTATCTTCATTTTTCAGGTTTGTCTCTTTTAGACAGCATATTGATGGATTTTGTTTTTCTTATCCAGTCTGCTACTCTTTTTCTCTTCAGTGGTACATTTAAACCATTTATATACAGTGTAATTATTGAGAGGCAAGGTTTCATTGTTATCATTTTGTTCAGGGGTGTGTGTGTGTGTGTGTGTGTGTGTGTGTGTGTGTGTGTATGTTGTTACTTTGTGTGTTTCTTGTGTGTAGTTACTTTGGATCCTTCTGTTTTCTGTGTCACCTTTGTAAGACCATGTCTTTCAGTGTGTCCTGCAATGCTGATCTTGTTTTTCAAACTTCCTTGGGTTTTGTTTTTCTGAGAATATTTTGATCTCTTCTTCATATTTGATGGTCAATTTTGCTGGGTACAATATTCGTGGTTGATTGTTGTCAATGTTGAGTGTTTGATATATGTCATTCCATTGTCTTCTTGCTCACATGATTTGTACTGAGATATCAGCACTTAATCTTATTTGCTGTCCTTTATAGGTTACTCTTTGTTACTTCCTCATTGCTTTTAGAATTCTCTCCTTATCTTTGGTTCTGGGAAATTGGATTTTGATAGGCCTTAGTGTT
>NW_006405600.1:0-1647 GCF_000299155.1 Elephantulus edwardii
ATATATATATATATAATTTGTATGTGCTACATATAACACAATGTGGCTAACTCTGAAAAGAGTGGAATCCTAGAACACTTGCGAAACCTATACTTGGACCAGGAGGCAGTCGTGAGAACAGAGCAAGTAAATAATTCATGGTTCAAAATTGGGAAATGTGTACACTAAGGATGTCTCCTATCTCCATATATTTTCAATCTATTTGCAGAACAGATTATCTGGTAGGCTGGGCTCTAGGAGGAGAAATGTGGCATCAGGAGTGGAAGGAGACTCATCAACAATCTGTGTTACGCAGATGACACAACACTGCTTGCAGAAACTGAGGAGGACCTGAGCGCTTGCTGCAGAAGGTCAAGGACTGCAGCTTTCAATATGGATGGAAACTCAACATCAAGAAAACAAAGATTATCACCACTAGGTCGAATGGCAGCATCAGTATGGAAGGTGAAGAGATTGAGATTATAAAGTTTCCGTTTGCTTGGCTCCACAATCAACACTCTTGGTATCAGCAGCCAAGAAATCAAAAGACAAATTGTACTGGGAAAGTCTGCTGTCAGGGACCTCTCCAGATTACTGAAGAGCAACAATTTCAGTCTGGAGACTAAGTTGTGCCCGATCCATGCCTTGGCATTTGAAATTACTTGGTATGCATCAGAAAGCTGGACAATGACTAGGAATGATAGAAGGAAAATTGATGCCTTTGAGTTGTGGTGCTGGAGAAGAGTATTGAAGATACCATGGGCTACTAGGAGAACAAAGAGGTTCGTCCTGGAGAGTGTGAAGCCAGGTTTCTCCTTTGAGGCAAGGATTCTAAAGCTTTGTCATATACTTTGGACCTGTTGCAAGGAGGGACTAGTCCTCGGAGAGGAATGTCATGCTTGGGAGGGTGGAAAGACTGTGCAAGAGACCCTCAATGAGATGGATTGATTCAGTGACTGGGGTAATGGGGGTAGGTGCACACACAGGGCACAATTATGGAAAATCCTGACATATTCAAGCACCTCATGGGATTGAATTATTGAACGTGAAGATTAAAAGCACCTTATCTAGTCTTAGGGGACATGTAGGTCTATCAGCATCATGTATTCAGCACCTTATCTAGTCTTAGGGGACATGTAGGTCTATCAGCATCATGTATTCATAAAGATAAGGTTCTATATCCTAGTTTGGTAAGCAGTGCCTGAGATCGTAACAGTTTGCGAGCAACCTTCTAAAATACAAATATTGGCTTCTTCCTGTCTGTAATAAAGCAGAGTGAAAAAATAAAAAACACCGAGTTCAAAGTGTCAATTGCCTACACAAACTACAGCATCCTCAAAACAATTTGATGTGGCGTAGCTATTCTATTCAGGGACGCAATAGAAAGTCCTATATAGAATAAGAGCAAATTATTAATTTTACAACAAAACTAAAATTCATAAAAAGAGCACTAGATTTACAGGATTGAAGAGAACGGAGGAACCAATTCTCCTCAAACAATCTTTTAACTTTAAAGTGAAACCTCCTCTGCAGGCCACTTTCAAGCCAAATAATAGAATGGCCTATAAAATGACACTTGTGAGGAATATACCCCTTAGGTCAATCAATAATAAGAGACAAAATGGTCACTATTTAAAAAACAGAAGGTTGCAGAGTGGATTATATTTG
>NW_006405601.1:0-1673 GCF_000299155.1 Elephantulus edwardii
ATAAATTATTGCAGGAAACAATTTCATAATTCCTGGTAACTCTGGTGGCCTAGTAAAAAGAAGCTGAGTTGCAATTCCAAAGCTCAAAGGCTGAATTCACTCCTCCCATGCGATTAACTGCTTCTGAAAACCCACCGGAGGGTTAGCTATGGGTCAGTTCTGTGTCAATCTTACACCAAAACATTGGCACACTTTAAACTAATATTATTTATAACAGTAATTTTATTTTCATATGCAAGTTCAAGCTTAAGCTGAGGAAAATGAAACTGAATCCACAGGAACCAAAGTATGACTTTGAGTTCATCCCACCTGAATTTCAGAAAGATGTCAGGAGCAGGTTTGAGGCCTTGAAAACTAATGAGTGAAGACTGGATGAGTTGTGGGAGGATGTCAAATGTATCATCCAGGAAGAGTGCAGACAGACATTACAAAGACAGAAGAGGAAGAAAAGACCAAAATGGATGTCAGAAGAAACTGAATATTGCACTGGAGCGCAGAGAATCCAAAGCACAATGAAGAATTCAAGATACTAAAGAGCTGAACAAAAGATTCCAAAAGGCAGCACGGAATGACAAAGCAAGATATTACAACGAAATGTGCGAGGAGCTACAGTCGGAAAATCAAAAGGGCTGAACTCATTCAGCATTTCTTAAGCTCAAGGAACTGAAGAACAAATTCAAACCCAGAGTTGCTATAATCAAGAATGCTTTAGGCAGAATATTAAATGATCCAGGAAGTATTCAAAGAAAATGGAAAGTATATACTGAATCACTGTATCAAAAGGAACTGTCAGACACAGAATTTAATGAAATCGCATATGAGCAAGAGTCTATGGTGATGAAGAAGTTCAAGCTGCTTTGAAGGAAATAGCAAAAAATAAGGCCCCAGGAATACATGGTATACTAATTGACATATTTCAGCTAACAGATGCTGCCCTGGATGTGCTCCCCAAGTTGTACCAAGAAATCTGGAGAACAACCACTTGGCCAACTGACTGGTAAAGATCTATATTTGTCCCCATACTAAAGAAGGGTGATCCAACAGAGTGTGGAAACTATAGAATGATATGATTGATTTCACATGCAAGCAAGATTCTACTGAACATTATCCCAAAACGACTGGAACAGCAGATCAGCAGAGAACTGCCAGAAGTCCAGGCTTGATTTAGAAGGGGTCGTGGTACTAGGTATATTGTAGCTAATGTTAGATGGATCTTAGCTGAAAGCAGGGAATACAAGAGGGATATATATCTGTGTTTCATTGATTATGCAAAGGTGCTTGAGTGTGTGGATCATAACAAACTGTGGCTGACTCTGAGAAGAATGGGAATCCCAGAACACTTGATCATGCTAACACGAAACCTATACTTGGACCAAGAGGCAGTCATCAGAACAGAGCAAGGAAACACTGCATGGTTCAAAATTGAGAAAGACATATGCCACAGATGTGTCCTATCTTCATACCTTTTCAACCTGTATGCAGAACAGATTATCTGAAAAGCTAGGCTCTATGAGAAGTGTGGCATCAGGATTGGTGGAAGATCTATTAACAATCTGCGGTATGCAGATGACACAACCCTGCTTGCTGAAACTGAGGAGGATCTCATGCACTTGCTGCAGCGGGTCAAGGACTGCAGTCTTCAGTATGGATTGGGGCTCAATGTCAGGAAGACA
>NW_006405602.1:0-1671 GCF_000299155.1 Elephantulus edwardii
AAAAACTGGGGCCGACTCTGAGAAGAATGAAAACCCAGAATACTTGATTGTGCTTATGTGAAACCTATACTTGGACCAGGAGCAAGGAAACACTGCATGGTTAAAAATTGGGAAAAGTGTCCTCCGGGGATGTGTCCTATCTCCATACCATTTCAATCTATATGCAGAACAGATTATCTGGGAGACTGGGCTCTATGAGGAGAAATATGGTACCATGATTGGAGGTAGACTCATCAACAGTCTGCTTGGGTGGTGGCTATGGTTTCTTTGGGGTATATTCCCAGTAGTGGAATTGCTGAGTCAGATTGTTAACAACTTTAGTTTGCTTGGCTCCACAATCAACACTCTTGGCACTGGCAGCCAAGAAATGGAAGGATGTATTGCCTTGGGAAAGTCTGCTGTCATCGATCTCTCCAAAGCACTCAAGAGCAACAATGTCAGTCTAGAGACTAAGGTGCGCCTGATCCAGGCCATGGTCTTTGCAATCACTTGCTGTGCATCAGAGAGCTGAACAATGACTAGGGATGATAGTTGGTGCCTTTGAGCTGTGGTGTTGGAGAAGAGTATTGAATATACATGGAATGCTAAGAGAATAAACAGTTTTGTGTTGGAGAGGGTTAATGAAACCAGACTGCTCCCTGGAGACAAGGATTCTGAAGCTTTGTTTGACATACTTTGGACACGTTGCAAGGAAGAACCAGACCTTGGAGAGGGACATTATGCTTGGGAGGGTGGAGGGACAGTGCAGGAGATCAAGGCCCTCCATGAGATGGATTGATTCAGTGACTGGGGTAAGGGGGGTAATTGTGTAGGAGACCATGAGACTAGCACAGGATAGAACAGGGTTCAAAACTATTGTACACAGGGTTGCTATGAGTTGCAAGGTGACTTGATGGCACACAACAATAACTGGTAGCCTAGTGCTAAGAAGCTGTGCTGCAATTCCAAAGGTATGTAGTTCAAATCCACCAGGGGCTCCACGTGAGAAGGTTGGGGAAAATATTACTTTTTATAGCTGATAATTCCATATTCATAGGGAGCTCTGGTGCCCTGGTGGCAAGAAAATGCGCTGTAATCCTGAAGGCATGGAGTTCAAGGCCACCAGCTGCTCCATGGGAGAAGGCGGGGCAATCTCCTCCCGTTTGATTAACTGCCTCTGAAAACCCTCCAGAGTGTTTGCTATGGGTCGGTTCTGACTCAACGGTAAACAATAAAACAATAATTCCATATTCATAGTAAAAATCCCAGTGTCCATTGCTTGAATTAGGAGTAAGTCATTTACTACTGGATTTGGCATGGCATAGAATTTTACTTAAAACTTTGACTTCTTTTAAACATTTAAAAATTTATTATTGTTTATACCATCATTCACTTTTATACAATATTCATGTACATTGTCTCATTTTTGTACATTTAGTTTTATACAGTCATTTCTACACATTGTCTTTTTTTGTGCGTGTTTCTTTTGTTTTTTTTTATTTTATTCTGGTTTATTTACAAAATTTGAATGCATTGTTTTTCATAAAAGATCCTTCCCATTTCCTTCACCCCCCCATCCACCAAATTGTGTAACCCTATGGTTAACACCATACCCCCTCCATCCTCACCCCTCTATTTCCACCCTCTCCACCACCTTGTTGTTGTGGTTGTTTAATGCCATTGAGTCGTAGA
>NW_006405603.1:0-1672 GCF_000299155.1 Elephantulus edwardii
CCGTCGAGTCGTTTGCAACTCATAGCAACCCTATGTACAACAGCCCTAAACCCTGCTCTATCCTGTGCCAATCGCATTGCCTCTGACACACCCATTCCGGTTACCCCAGTCACTGAATCAATCCACCTCATAGAGGGTCTTCCCCTCCTGCGCTGTCCCTCTACTCTACCCAGCATGATGTCCCTCTCCAAAGACATGTCTCTCCTTACAACATGTCCAGAGTATGTCAGACGAAGCCCTAGAATGCTTGCCTCAAAGGAGTAGCCTGGTTTAACCCTCTCCAGGATGAATGTTTGTTTTCTTGGCAGTCCAGGCCACATTCAATACTTTTCTCCAGCACCACAGCTCAAAGGCATTAATTCTCCTTTTATCCTCCCTAGTCATTGTCCAACTCTCTGATGCATAACAAGTAATTGCAAAGACCATGGCCTGTATCAAGCACACCTTAGTCTCCATAGAGACACTGTTGCTCTTGAGTACTTTAGAGACATCCCTAACAGCAGACTTTCCCGTTGCGGTACATCTTTTGATTTCCTGGCTGCTGGTGCCAAGAGTGTTGACCGCAAGAGTGCCAAGCAAACTGAAGCTGTGAACAATCTCAATCTCTTAGCCATCCATCTTGATGCTACCAACTGGTCCAGTGGTGAGAATTTTTGTCTTCTTGACATTGAGCCTCAGTCCATACTGAAGGTTGCAGTCCTTGACCCTCTGCAGCAAGTGCATGAGGTTCTCCTCAGTTTTGGCAAGCAGGGTTGTGTCATCTTCATAACACAGATTGTTAATAGATCTTCCACCAATCCTGATGCCACACTTCTCCTCATTGAGCCTGGCCTCTCTGATAATCCCCTCTGCATACAGGTTGAAAAGGTATGGAGATAGGACACATCCCTGGAGTACATCCTTCCCAATTTTGAACCATGTGGTGTTACCTTGCTCTGTCTAACGACTGCCTCTTGGTCCAAGTATAGGTTTTGCATTAGCAAGATTAAATAGTCTGGGATTCCCATTCTTCTCAGAGTCAGCCACAGTTTGTTATGATCCACACAGTCAAACGCCTTTGCATAATCAATGAAACACAGATAGACTTCTGGTATTCCCTGCTTTCAGCTAAGATCCATCTAACATCAACTGTAATATCCCTAGTACCACGACCCCTTCTAAACCCAGCCTGGACTTCTGGCAGTTCTCTGCTGATGCACTTTTCCAGTCATTTTTTGGATAATCTTCAGGAGAATCTTGCTTGCATGGGAAATCAATGATATTGTTCTGTAGTTAGTCTAGTTAATCCCAAAATTGGCTATGTGAAAGAATAACATGAGAATCTTTTAAAAAGCACTAAAACTCAGACCACAGTCGTACCAATTAAAACTCAGTATTTCAGACATCAATAGTTTGTGTAGCACTCAGATGTACAGACACATTTTGGAAATATTGATTTATGACCTTCATATTACAAGACTTAAAGGAGTTTCTGGTAAACGATACTAAAGTAATCTTGAAAAATTTTGTAAAGCCTAAGTTCATAAAAAGTTGAAGACACTGCAACACTTCCATGATACATCTTCAAGGTTATGAACATGTACGGCTAAGCACATTTGATAACAGTGCATCTAAATTCCAAAATCAATCTCCACAATAGTCTACGTGTTTCCTATTGCCAAAGGGGCCCTTT
>NW_006405604.1:0-1596 GCF_000299155.1 Elephantulus edwardii
TCTCCTCGCTGCTCTGCTCTGTTCTGCTCTGTGCTCGTCTCGCTATTCTCCTCTGCTCATCTCTGTGTTTGGCTCACTGCGCTTGTCTACTCGTCTCTGCGCTTGGCTCACTGCTCTGCTCAGCTGTGTGCTCAGCTCGCTGCTCTGCTCAGCTCTGCACTCGGCTCGCTGCTCTGCTCGGCTCTGCGCTCGACTTGTCGCCCTGCTCTTCTCTGCTCTGCGCTTGGCTCATTGCTCTGCTCTGCTCTGGGCTCGGCTCATCGCTCTGCTCTGTGCTCGGCTCGCCGCTCTGCTCGGCTCTGCGCTTGGCTCGTCGTTCTCCTCTGCTCTGCGCTTGGCTCGCTGCTCTGCTCTGCTCGGCTCTGAGCTCTGCTCTGGGCTTGGCTCGTTTCTCTGCTCTTCTCTGCTCTGCGCTTGGCTCACTGGTCTGCTCGGCTCTGTACTCTGTTCTGGGCTCAGCTTGCTGTTCTGCTCTGCTTGGCTCTGGGCTCGTCTCGCTGCTCTGCTCTGCTCTGCTCTGCTCTGGGCTCGGCTCTCCGTTCTGTTCGGTGCTCTGCTCTGCGCTTGGCTCTCCGCTCTGCTCTGCTCAGCTTTCAGCTTGCTGCTCTGCTCTCTGCTTTGCTTAGTGTTCAGCTCGCTACTCTCCTCTACTCTGGGCTCGGCTCGCTGCTCTGCTCTCTGCTCTGCTCGGCTCTGCGCTTGGCTCACCACTCTGCTCTTCGCTCAGCTCACCGCTCTGCTCGGCTCTGCGCTCGGCTCGCTGCTCTGCTCTGCTGTGCTGTGCGCTCGGCTCGCCGATCTGCTCGTCTCTGTGTTTGGCTCACTGCTCTGCTTGCCTCTGTGCTCGGCTCGCTGCTCTGTTCTGCTCTGCGCTTGGCTAACTGCTCAGCTCTGTGCCCGGCTCGCTGCTCTGCTCTGCTCGGCTCTGTGCTCAGCTCGCTCCGCTGTATTGCTCTGCGCTCGGCTCGCTACTCTGCTCGTCTCTGCGCTCAGCTTGCTGCTCTGCTCTGCTTTCCTCGCTGCTCTGCTCTGTTCTGCTCTGCGCTTGGCTTGCTGCTCTGTTCTGCTCTGTGTTCGGCTTGC
Source organism: Elephantulus edwardii (assembly GCF_000299155.1). Lineage (NCBI taxonomy): Eukaryota > Metazoa > Chordata > Mammalia > Macroscelidea > Macroscelididae > Elephantulus > Elephantulus edwardii. The sequence goes on from NW_006405604.1 coordinate 1,084, forward strand.
TGCTCGTCTCTGCACTTGGCTCGCTGCTCTGCTCTGCTCTGCTCATCTCTGTGTTTGGCTCACTGCGCTCTTCTGCTCTGCTCTGTGCTCGGCTCACTGCTCTGCTCGGCTCTCTGCTCAGCTCGCTGCTCTGCTCAGCTCTGCGCTCGGCTCGCTGCTTTGCGCAGCTCTGCTCAGTGCTCGGCTCGCTGCTCTGCTCTGCTCTGGGCCCGTTTCGCTGCTCGGATCTCTGCTCGGCTCGCTGCTCTGCTCTGCTCACCTCTGGGCTCAGCTCGCTGCTCTGCTCTGTTTGGCTCTGGGCTCGGCTCGCTGCTCTGCTCTGGGCTCAGGTCGGCTCGCTGCTCTACTTTGCTCTGGGATCGGCTCACTACTGTGCTCTGGGCTCGGCTCGCTGCTCTGCTCTACTCTTGGCTCAGCTCGGCTTGCTGCTCTTCTCTGCTCTGGGCTCGGCTTGCAGCTTGGTTCTGTGCTCGGCTCTGCACTTGGCTTGCTGCTCTGCTTTGCTCGGCTCTG
>NW_006405605.1:0-1641 GCF_000299155.1 Elephantulus edwardii
TTTTTACCCTACTGTTGAAGTTTTTGGATGTGCATAGGGATTTGAGTCTTAGAAGGTCCCATTCATCTATGTTATCTTCTCCTGGCCTTGTTTTGACTGCTGATATTGAGCTTCTCTATCGATTTTTTTTCTCCAGATGTACTCCATCTGATACCTATGTAGTCCATCAGTTGAGGTCTATGTGTATTGTTGATGTTAATGTTTTTTTAAGAAAATATATTTGCCATGAATAAGTAATTGATTGTATAAAATTCTGTCATTTGATCTCCAGACTGATTTCTGTAAACAAGCCTGCATTTTCCAAGTACTAGTCCTTCGTCTTTGTTTCCAACATTTGCATTCCAGTCCCCAGTGCATTTTGATTTCATGTTATCAATTTCAGGCTGCAAATGATGATAATAAATGTCAATTTCTTCATCTTTGGCTTTAGTGATTCATGCGTATTTTTTAATAATAGCTGTATTAACAGGCCTTCCTTGGATGTATATGGATAGTATCCTATTGCTCATGGCATCGTACTTCCACATTAACTATCTGTTATATATAATAAAGAATAATGCTTTGGTTATGTAAATGTGTAGTGTGTTGTACTGGTAACCAAAAGGCAGAGTGATTTGAATCCACCAGTGACTCTTCTGCAGAAAGATAGATAGGTGTCTTCTCCTATAGCCTTGGAAAGCTGATAGATGGTCACTGAGAGTCAGAATCAACTTGATGGTATTGGGTTATATACAGATTGTTGTTGGTAAGTGCAGTCAAGTCACCTGTGAATCAGAGTGACCCTATGTCCAATAACTTTGAAAACTCTGTCCTGACCTGGTCTCGCACACCTAACCCCATTGCCCCTTCTCATCCAAGGTCTTCTCCTGCCCTGTCTCTCCACCATTCCAAGCATGTTGTCTTTCTTTTTTTTTTTTTATAGAAACTTTTATTTAGAATTAAACCAAATACTTCAGTATCACAAACACAATATTAAACTTCAAGAAATATACTGCTAATTTGGAGTGAGCATTTATTTGCACAATTACAAAATGCAGACACACCCAGGGAGGAGGGACAGCCCTGGGGTGACCAGGCTGTGATGGTGGGCTGGGGCCACTAGTCCTCCCCGGAGGAATCTCTCTCAGGCGTGTAGACCATGAAGCAGGCGTCGGGTCTCTTGGGGACAAGGGGATGCCCTGGTCTCGCAATCTCAAAGCCCAGAAAGCTGAAGATCTGGAGCAAGGCGGCTCTGTCATCTCGGTTTCTATGGAAGCAGATGAAGACGTGGTCCATGCGGAGCTGCTCTTCTGCAAACTCAAGGAGAAATGCGAGACTGTCTTTGCTCCTCTCCAGCAGGGAACCACCTGGGAGGTCAACATAGAGGCTGCTGCTCCTGAGCGCAGTCCTCCAGGTGATGTGTTTGGAATCTGTGAGCCTGGACTGGACATTAAGAATTCTCATCTTGTCATTAGGCTCTAGTTCCTCTGTTACATTCAGCTGGTTATCAGAGTAAACCTGAATCCTTCTGATCATACAGAGAGTTTTGGAAGTATTTTTGTGAACTTATTTTGCTTAATCAGTTATATTTGTTTGATTATATAGAAAGGATGTTGTTGTTGTTGTTGTTATGTTCCATCGAGTCGTTTGCAACTCATAGCG
>NW_006405606.1:0-1660 GCF_000299155.1 Elephantulus edwardii
TTAGGGCTGTTGTACATAGGGTCACTATGAGTTGCAGGCGACTGGATGGCATATAACAACAACTGTCATCTATTTTGGTTTTGGCTGTTGTTTCATTCTGATACCAGTGCTTTATGAGATATTTCAGAATATCTTTTTTTTTTACCTGATTGGACTTAAGAATGTTTAAACATAAGAACTAGATACAAGGAATCACATTGTTCTGAGAAGGTGATATCTCTAGTTTGGATACAAGTTGTTGTTTTTGTTGCTGTTGTTAGGTGTCAGGTGTCACTGTTATGGCTAATCTGACCCACACCAATGGTATGAACAACAGACTTGAACCCTGTTTTATCCTGTGCCATCCTCACACTTCCTAACGCACTAGAGCCCATTGAGGCAGTCAGTGTGTCAAGGCACCTGGTTGGGGGTCTTCCTCTATTTCTCTGGCCCTCTGCCTTTTCAAGCCTCATGTCCTTCTAACAACATGCACGTTATAAGTGAGGTGAAGCTTTATCATTTTTGCCTCGAAACAGCACTCTAGCTCCACTTTTTACCTCTCTCCTCTCTCTCTTTTCTGTTCTTTCTCTGCCTCTGTCTGTTTCTGTCTATCTATCTCTGTATATGCTTATGTATGCCAGGAGACAGATATTTTCTCTTCATTTCTTTGCAGCTACTCAGGTCTTTGAGGGCACTGTAGCAACCTCAGTGGTGACAACATGACCGCAAACTCTCTTGGAAGGTTTAGCTTTGACACTAACTTTCCTCAGGCAGTTTTCTTTGATTGGTTACTTTCTTTTCTGGAAGAAGTTAATAATCTCAAGTCTTACTTGCACATAACTCTTCACTGTTATGTCTTACTTGCTTATTTCACTAACTCAATCCATGGTCAGAATTAACTTATCCAAATCTAAGCCTACCTTGATCTTAAATCTTAAAGATTGCACTCTCTTTGTATACTCCCAAAAGGAAATCTTATCAAATCATTAGTTTTCGTGCCAATTTTCTTGGCCAAATATAACGTTATTCTAATAGAGAGTAATTATGTGATTCTTTCTTCCCCTAAATAAATCAGACCATGTTATAGACAGAAAAATGTGGAAAGATAATGTAGAATGATTTCTCTTTTTTTCAGAAATAAAATTTTTAGCCAAAAGAGCCTCTATCAAGAAGGTGCTTGTTTATTTGTAAGTTTGCTTACAAGGTTTATAAGGAAAATTGTTTGGGATTAACTTGAAAAGACCCCAACACGTTACAGATATAGTGTGCAGTTAGGGATCTTTCCAAATAACTGAGGAGTAGTTTGAGGACTAAGGTGCGTCTGATTCAGGCCATGGTCTTTCCTATTACTAGCTATGCATCCGAGAACTAGACAATGAATGACAGAAAAAATAATTTATGCCTTTGAGCTGTGGTTTTGGAGAAGAGCACTGAGCATTCCAAGGACTGCTAAGAAAATAAATAGATATGTCTTGGAGAGGGTGCAGACCGAGTGCTCTTTGGAAGCAAGAATGATGAGGCTTTGCCTAACATACTTTGGATATATGGCTAGGAGGTGCTGTTTGTTGGAGAGAGACACAATGTTCGGAACAGTGGAGGGTCAGTGAAGGAGAGGAAGACCCTTAACTAGGTGGATTGACAGTGTGAGTGCTGCAATGGGCTCTTGGGTGTCAGGTAGTAT
>NW_006405607.1:0-1667 GCF_000299155.1 Elephantulus edwardii
AGAATCTTGCTTGCATGTGAAATCAATGACACTGTTCTGTAGTTTCCACACTCAGTTGGGTCACCTTTCTTTGGAATGGGAACAAATGACAAGTCATTACCAAATACTTTTTCCCAGTCTGTGGCTTCCCTTTTTAACCTGTTGAAGAAGGTTTTGGATATGCATAGGGACTTGATTCTTAGACGGTCCCATTCATCTATTTTATCTTCTCCTGGTTGTAGATTTTTCAGGATACCTGGAAGACTGTTGTGAATTAGGACTTCTAGAGTTCTTCTAAGTTTTTCTTTAACGAAGATTATAGTCCTTGGTTTTAGTCCTAGGCCCATGAATCAATTAGAGTTGGTTTTGGTATATGGAGTGAGGTGTGGATCTTGCTTGAGTCTTTTGCAGATAGTTTTCCAATTTTGCCAACACCACTTGTTAAAAAGGTTGTCATTTCCCCACTTAACTGATTTCATCTCCTTCTCAAAAATCAGTTGACCATAGATAGATGGGCTGATTTCCAGATTCTCAATTCGATTCCATTGATCTATGTATGTGTCTGTCCTTGTACCAGTACCATGCTGTCTTAACCACCACGGCAAGGTAGTAGGATTGGAAATCAGGGAGTGAGATACCTCCTATCTTTTTTCTATTTTTAAGGAGTGCTTTCCTTATTTGGGGCTTTTTCCATTCCAAATGAAACTAAAGATTGCCTTTTCTATCTTGTTGAAAAATGGGATTGGTATTTGTATTGGGATTGCGTAAATCGCCTTTGGTAGTATTGCCATTTTCACAATACTGAGTCTTCCTATCCATGAGCAGAAGATATTCTTCCACTTTTCCAGGTCTCTCTTTGTTTCTGGTAGTAATGTTTTGTAATTTTCTTTGAATAGGTCCTTTGTGGTTCTGGTTAGATTACTCCCAAGTATTTAATCTTGTGATTAGCTATTGAGAAGGTTATTGTGTTCTTAGTTCAGACTCTGTAATCTCTTTGTCACTATAGAGAAATCCATCTGAGTTTTCTATCTTGATCTTGTATCCTGCTACTTTGCTAAATTGGTCAATTATGTCCAATAGTTTTCTTGCTGAGACTTTTAGGGTTTTCCAGGTATACTATCATATCCTCTGCACAGAGAGATAATTTTACCTTCTCGTTGCCAATTTGGATACCTCTTATTTCCTTTTATTGTCTTACTGCTATTGCTAAGACTTCCCATACAATATTGAATAATAGAGGTGATAATGGGCATCCCTGCCTACTTCCTGCTCTTTTTAAAGGGAATGCCATTAACCTCTCTCCATTGAAAACAATGTTAGCTCTTGGGTTTGCATAAATACTTTTAACTATGTTGAAGAAATTCCCCTCTAATCCTATTTTGTTGAGTGCTTTAATCATGAAAGGGTGTTGGATTTTATCAAAGGCTTTTTCTGCATCAGTTGATAGGACCATATGGTTCTTGTTCTTTGCCTTGTTGATGTAATGAATTACATTGTTTTCCTTATGTTGAACCATCCCTGCATACCTGTTATAAATTCCACTTGTTTATGGTGAATTATTTCTTGAATGTATTGCTGAATTCTACTGGCCAGTATTTTATTCAGAATTTTTGCATCTAGGTCCATGAGAGAAATTGGCCTATAATTTTCTATCTTGGTGATGTCCTTCCTGGCTTTGGTATCAAGGA
>NW_006405608.1:0-1667 GCF_000299155.1 Elephantulus edwardii
CAGGGCTGAAGTTTGTTACTGGGGACATCATTCAGATCATCAACAAGGATGATAGTAACTGGTGGCAAGGGCGGGTAGAAGGTTCCTCCAAAGAGTCAGCGGGATTGATCCCTTCCCCCGAGCTGCAAGAATGGTGAGCTGCTCTGCAAATGTCACCTTGTCTGTAGCTTCTGTCTCTCTGCCTAGCTTCCCTGGTGAATTGGGCATTTGTGAGTTAGCAGTGAGTGAGTTACAGGTAAGGACGCCTGGATAGCACCTCTGTAGGATCTGGTCCTTAGACCCCAAGACTAGAGATACGAGAAGGTAAGTGGAGATAGGAGCTCATGAGGGTTCTAGAAGACAGTCTGAGCCGGGTCCTCACGAGAGAGACATCCCAAGGTGTGTGAGAGAGGAACCAAGAGGGAGAAAGGGGAGGACTTGGATGCCAGAAGAGTCTCTGAAACTCACATGAGCATATAAAAATGAAAACAAACTGAAGAAATGAAGAGAGAGAACTAAACAGAAGCCGTTGGAGGTAGTGCAGGAAGACAGAGCAAAGTATTGTAGTGAAATGTGCAAAAACCTGGAGCTAGAAAATGAAAGGGTCTTTTAGTTTGCCATAGTAAGCCACAGATTGCCAATTTAAAGTGGCCACCACCAGCCCATTTCAGCTTTGTAATGACAAGGATATCCATCTTGCTGTATCCCATCTAAGTTTTCATGACTTCCAATTTTCCCAGATTCTTACATTCTACATTCCAAGTATTACTGGATGTTTGCAGTTCGCTCTCATTCTGAGTTAAGGAGGCCACTCTCCTCATTTGTATTTTGGTTCCTTCAGGCTGAGTGGCTCATCTTCCAGCACCAGGCAGTGTTCACCACTGTTCAGATCTATAGTACTCGTATTTTTTTCACAATTAGACTATTGTTTTTTTATACTGTGGAGTCAGAACTGACCCGTTGCTGACCTTCTGGTGGAATTTCAGAGGCAGCTAATCATCCTGGTGAAGATTGCCCATCCTTCTCCTATGGAGAAGCTGGTGGCCTCAAACTGCGTGCCTTCAGGATTGCAGTTCAGCTTCTTGCCACTAGGCGACCCGAGCTCAGAACTAGATTACCACATCCTTACATCTAGTTTATCTCAGCCTGGATGCTCTACTGAATTATTTTAAATACTCACAGTTGACAGCTATCAAACTAAAGACCCAGAGTCTTTTGCCGGTCCTGTGGACACTGTTCTGGAACCCCTTTCCTCTTTATACTGTGTGTACAATGGATTGATTTCTTCCCTTCCACTCCTGTCACTTTAAACCGAATTCAGCCTCATGCATGCTCTCCACCCGCATGTCCCTGAAGGGAACATTGAGTCAAATGAGGTTTTCTTGGTTTCTGACTACAATGAGAAGAGAAAAGGGCCAGTACCATCACGCGGCTTACTGAGGCTTGCCTGTTGTGAGGCTGGAAGCTATGGCGCTGCTATTTCACATATTTGAAAGAGGTCCCAGAGCAGTGACCACAGGACTGGCAAGACTCTGGGTCTTTAACCTGCTTCGAACACTGAGGATCTTCTGATCCCTGTCATCTTTCTTCCTAGGCGAGTGGCAAGCGTGGCTCAGTCTGCTCCAAGTGAAGCCCCAAGCTGCAGTCCTTTTGGGAAAAAGAAGAAGTACAAAGACAAGTATTTGGCA
>NW_006405609.1:0-1666 GCF_000299155.1 Elephantulus edwardii
TTACTGTAGAGGAATCCCACTGATTTTTTGATATTGATCTTATATTTTTGGATACTCATATCCTACCATTCTACTAAATTGGCCTACTAGGTCTCAGTATTTGGGTTGATTCCTTGGGGTTTTCTGTGTACACTATCATATCTGCATATATTGACAGTTTAACAATCTCTTTGCCAATGTGGGTGTCTTTTATTCCCTTCTTTTGTCATATTGGCAGAACTCAAAATGAGGAGAAACAACTGTAAACATTCATTACTAAAAGGAACACAGGATGTATGAATCTAGGAAAATTGGAAATTGTAAATAGGAAATTGAATGAATTAGGATCAACATTCTAGGCATTTGTGAGCTGAGATAAATTGGAATTAGCCATTTTGAATTGAACAGTTATATGACCTACTATGCTGGGAATGACAAATTGAAATTGTGTCACATGCATCACACAAAAAAGCATTTAAAGATCTCTCCTGAAGTCAGTGATAGGATATCCATAAATACAAAGATCTGTTAATAGTGAATACAACTATTAATAGTTAATAACTTGAAAATATTATTATTGTGATTTTAATGAAAGTTTACCGAAAAGTAGGATTTTCATTAATTCGTTGTTGTACCTTTTTCTTTCTAACCCTCCAGTTCAATTAAAAAAAAGTCATTCCTTGTTACATAATTTCCTCCTTTCTCCCTGCCACTTCCGCCGCCCACTTTGCTATATGACTCTTATTCTGGATTGTTATTGTACATATAATCACTCATCATATATTCATTTTAAATAGTTCTTTCCTTCATCTATTCCAATGCATTATTTGTCCTCTTACTTTTCTCCCAATCCCCAATTTAATCTTGTTTTATAACAGGGTATTATGTAATACTTGCCCTTTTGTGACTGAGATATTTCACTAAGAATGATGTCCTCCAGGGTCATAAATGTTGTATATTTTATGAGTTCCTTGTTTTTCAGTGCTGTGTAGTATTCCATTGTCTGAAAAAAAAATATATATATATATATTATCCATTCGTTTGTTGACACTTGGATTGCTTCCATCTCTTTGCTATTAAGAATAATGCTGTGATAAACATGGGTGTGCATTTATCTGTTTGGGTGGCAGCTCTCATTTCTTTAGGGTATATTCCTAGTAGTAGTGGAACTGATGGGTCAAATGGTATTTCTATTTCCAACATTTTGAGACAGCACCAAACTGCCTTCCATAGTGGTGGCACCATTTCACACTCCCACCAGCAGTGAATAAGGGTTCCAATCTCTCCACAACCTCACCAGCATATGTTGTTTGCTGCACTGTTGAGCTTTGCTATTTTTACTGGAGTGAGATGATATCACATAGTTGTTTTTATTTGTATCTTTCTGAGAGCTACGGATTTTGAACATTTCTTCATAAGTTTGTTTGCCATCTGAATGTCTTCTTTGGTAAGTGTGTCTGTTCATATCCTGAAAGATCCAGAGTGAAAAATAATACATACAAAGTCTGTAAGTAAACCAGTAAGGGAAAAAAATCTAGCTCATGGAATTCTTCATGATTGTGTCTTGAGACTTGAATTTCTTCTTCAGTTCTTTTGTTGTTGTTGTTGTTATGTGCCGTCTAGTCATTTCCGACTCATAGCGACCCTATGCACAACAGCCCTAAACCCTGCTCTATCCTGCGCCAAC
>NW_006405610.1:0-1641 GCF_000299155.1 Elephantulus edwardii
CTGAGTCAAGCAGAAGGTTTTCAATAGAAAGAGCTTGGCTTCATTTGCATTGAATTCTCTTTGTGATTTACTTCCTGATAATTTTCACTAAAGACACAGAGAAGCTTGACTTGGGGTCTTTAGTCGAGAACTGCTGGCCCCCTGTTTATGCTCTCTGCTCTATCACATTCCTGGCTGTTTGTCTCTTTATTAATAATTATAAAATTATTCCATTCTTTGTGACCTTCAGTCTGCAACATTTGATACCTAGTAATCAGGAAGGTTTTATGTTGTTCTTATTTTCATATGTGTTTCATCAAGGTTCCTGTTTCCTCCAAATGTTCTTGGCCAACAGGAAAGCAGATGGTCCACTTTGCTATTGTTTATCCTCTTGGTCATTAAATGGATCCAGCAAGTTTCTGACTCCATAAACCACAAGATTAATATTATTCCCATTCTCTTTGGAACTCACTAGGGGGTCTACTTGTGTCCTTGTTGATGAATCCCTTGTTCTATTCTATCCTACATTCTGTAAAAAAGTAAAGACCATAGAGAGAATACAACCCTGGTGCATATCTTTCAAACTATGCGGTGTTCCCCAGCTCTATTTGGACAACAGCTTCTTGGTCTAGGTATCATTTCCATATAAGCACAATGAAGTGTTCTAGAATCCTATTCTTCCTTATATTCAGCATAGTTTGTTATAATCCACACAGTTTGGGGCAAAGCCACATGTCTGAGGTTTATTCCTTTTTTAAAACAATGGTAGTGATCACATTTATCTGGTAAAGTTATGGTGACATTTAACTGGATAAATTTGAATTAAAATCTGATGTAATACAGTCCTGTTTTGCATAACGTGGGTTCATTGAATAAATTGCAGGTAGTTTTAGGTGTATGGAACAGTAGAAAGTAACAATTTTCTTTTCTGGAGAGCTAAGTATGGCAGACGTCAATTTATTAAGAAGAGTTAGAATGAACTGTGTTGATGTTTTTTTGTATAGGGCTTGGGAGAAAGGACATCAAACAGTCTTAGTTTTGCTGAGTTTTTGTTATCAGTTATGCAAGCTCTCTAAGCTTCTACTACTAGGCACCTCACAACTCATCCGGCCTCTACCTATTGCTCAATTACAAAACCACTTCCATCTTTAAATATCCTAGCTCCAAATTCTGTCTTAGCTATCTAAGGCTACTCTAACAGAGAAGGCATTTAAGAAAAAAAAAAGACTTCTTTTCACACAGTTTAGGAGGCTGTCAGTGCCTAGTCCTCAGAGTTCTGGGGTTCTCCACATCAGTTCTGGGGGAAGAAGGTCCTTGTCTCCAGGTTACTTCTGCTTCCTTGTTTCTTGGAGGTCTTCATCTGCCTTGGCATTGATCTTTCCCCTGCCTCTGCTTCTCGTGATCATTAAATGATCTCTTTTATATCCTACACTAAAGAGGCGTCTTTCAAAGGTACCCAGGAAAAACCGGTGGGAAGAGGCCCTTGGGGACAGCGAGAACGTGCTCCTGGGCAGAAGGGAAGCTTGGGAGTGGTGCACAAGGGGAAGTCACCTCAGACAATAACGAAGAGGCATCTTTCAAAGGTACCCAGGAAAAACCGGCGGGAAGAGGCATAATCTACACAGGAGTTCTACAGGACACGTCACCGTCCCTTGGAGACAG
>NW_006405611.1:0-1628 GCF_000299155.1 Elephantulus edwardii
TTAGGTGGGGGGTAGAGGGAGGAAAACTTACAATAATGAATGAATGAAAATCCAACTTTTCTGTAAACTTTCACTAAAAGTCACAAGAAAAACAAAAGAAAGGAAGACCCCAGATGAAATGGATTAACATAGTAACCGGAGAAATGAGGTTAGATGTGTCAGAGACAGTGAGATTGCCTCAGGATGGGGCTATAAAATTATTGTACATGGAGTTGCTATGAGTCACAGGCACATATCAACAACAGTCCATGATTTTATGAAGCAAAGGCTTTATGTCCTCCTCACTTGAATGATCAAGATGTGCCATCTGCATAGTGTAAGGTGTCTTCCTCCAATCTTTATGCCACATTCTTTATAAAGTTTATCTTCTCAAATATTTGCTCAGCATACAGATTGAACATGTATGGAGAAAGGATACAACCCTGACATACATCTTTGCTGATTTAAAACCATGCAGTGTTCTCTTACTCTGTTCACATAATAGCCTCTTGGTCTACATACAGTTTTTGCATGAGCTTAATGACGTGTTCTGGGATTCTCATTTTCTCAATGTTAGCCATAATTTGTGGTTATACACACAGTGAAATACCTTTGCATAGTCAATAAAACAGTCATAGAAATACTTCTGATATTCTATTTCTGCCAAAATCTGTTTGATAGCAACAGTAATATCCTTAATGGATATTATTGCCCTCCTCTAAATCCAGTTTGAATTTCTGGCAGTTTTCTATGTATGTACTGTTCTAGTTGTTTTAGGATTCAGTAAGATTTTGCTTTAATGTGATATTAATGATATTGTTATATATTATTATATAATCTCTACTTTCTGCTGGATCACTTTTTTTTTCTTTTTGCTAATGACTAAGGTGCGCCTGATCCAGGCTATAGTTTTTGCAATTACGTGCTATGCATCAGAGAGTTGGACAGTGACTAGGGATGAGAGAAAGAGAATTGATGACTTTGAGCTGTGGTGCTGGAGAAGAGTGTTGAATATACCATGGACTGCTAGGGGAACAAACAGGTTTGTCCTCGAGAGGGTCAAGCCAGAATGTTCTCTGAAGTCAAGGATTCTGAAGCTTCCTCTTACATACTTTGGACATGGTGCAAGCAGGGACTGGTCCTTGGAGAGGGACATCATGTTTGGGAGAGTGGAGGGACGGCGCAGGAGAGGAAGACCCTCGATGAGATGGATTGATTCTGTGAGTGGAGTGGTGAGAATGACTGTGTTTGAGACAGTGAGTTTGGCACAGGATAGAACGGTGTTTAGGGCTCTTGTACACAGGGTTTCTATGAGTCGCAAGAGACCCGATGGCATATAACAAGACAATGAGAATAAATATGGGTCTTTTTATTCAACTGGCCACGTAGCTGTCTCCCAGATTTTGTGATACATGTACATTTGCGTGTTCTTAGGGTTTACTCCTTGAGGTTCATTTTCTGTCAATTTCTAGTACTGAGGAGGTGATTTGCATGTTGTTGTTCTTACAGCTTAAATATGTGTATGTGTGCTGTTTTAGGGCCTAGGGGTAAGAAGTTGTGCTGCAATCCCCAAACCATGCATTTCTTTGGTGGAGCTGCTGGTGGATTTGAACCTAATGTTTTCAGGATTGCAGCAGTTTCTTACCACT
>NW_006405612.1:0-1664 GCF_000299155.1 Elephantulus edwardii
GACTGAGAAAGATGGGTTCAATAATGTATACTGCATTGAAACAGATGAGGGAGAAAACTGTTTAAAAGGGATATGTGATTAGGTAATTTTGTCATGACAGGAGTCCAGAGTGAAGGCTACATGGTGGAGTCTACCTGGGGGAGTGTTTGTAAAACAAGGAAATAATTTTTCTTTTACTTTTCTAGGAGGGTAGTGTTCTGGTGGGGAGGGTTGGGAAGGAAGAAAAGTGCAACAATGAATGAATGGAAATCCAAAGTCTCTGTAAATTTTCACTGAAATTAATAAATTTTAAAAAAAATTAGAAAAAATCAAGAAGGAAATGTGTCAAGATTGTGTCCTTTCTTCATACTTATTCAGTCTGAATACTATGCAAACAATTCAAGAAGCTAGGCTTTATAAAGAAGAGTGTAGCATCAGGATCAGAGGAGGAGTCATCAACAATTTGTGCTACACAAATGACACAATCTTGCATCCTGAAAGTGAGAAGATTTGAAATACTTGCTGCAGAAGATCAAAGACTACAACTTCAGTTCAATTATATCTCACCGTCAAGAAGACAAAAATCCTCACCACCCCGGACTGATAGGCAATAGCATGTCAGATGGAGATAAAGTTTGAAGTCATGAACAATTTCGGTTTATATTGATCCACAATCAACACCCTTGGTACCAGTAGTCAAGCAATCAAAAGACTTTTTGCAATGGGAAAGTCTACTGTTAAGAACATCTTTAAAATATTCATAAATATTTAAAAATGATAAATATCGTATCCTACTGGAATGAAAGATACTTAATAACAATAACATATTAAAATTTTACCCCTAAAATTGTTGTTGTTGTTATGTGCCGTCGAGTCGCTTGCAACTCATAGCGACCCTATGTACAACAGCCCTAAACTCGGCTCTGTCCTGTGCCATTCGCACTGTCTCTGACACTGCCATCCTGATTATCCCAGTCACTGAATCGATCCACCTCATAGAGGGCCTTCCCCTCCTGCGCTGTCCCTCCACCCTCCCAAGCATGATGTCCTTCTCCAAGGACCGGTCTCTCCTCACAACATGCCCAAAGTATGTTAGACGAAGCCTCACAATCCTTGCCTCCAAGGAGCCACCCAGTTTAATTCTTTCCAGGATGAATCTGTTTATTTTCCTAGCAGTCTATTGTATCCTCAATACGCTTCTCCAGCACCACCGCTCAAAGGCATCAATTCTCCTTCTATCCTCTTTGGTCATTGCCCAACTCTCTGATGCATAACAAGTGATTACGAAGACCATGGCCTGTAACAGGCGCACCTTAGTCCCCAGAGAGACACCATTGCTCTTCAGTACTTTGGAGAGGTCCCTAACAGCAGACATTCCCATGGCAATGTGCCTTTTAATTTTCTGGCTACTTGTGCCAAGAGTGTTGACTGTGGAGCTAAGCAAACTAAAGCTGTGTACAATCTCAATCTCATCACCATCCATCCTGATGCTGCCAATTGGTCCAGTGGTGAGAATCTTTGTCTTCTAGACATTGAGCCTCGGTTCATACTGGAGGCTGCAGTCTTTGACCCTCTATAGCAGGTGCTTCAGGTCCTCCTCAGTTTCAGCAAACAGGGTTGTGTCATCTGCATAACGCAGATTGTTGATAGATCGTCCACCAATCTTGACCCCACATTTCTCCTCA
>NW_006405613.1:0-1663 GCF_000299155.1 Elephantulus edwardii
TCAGTTGGCCAAGTAGTTGTCCTTCAGATTTCTTGGCCCAACTTCGTGAGAACATCTAGGCCAGTATCTGTTTACTGAAACACATCAATTGGCATTCCATCACTTTCTGGGGCTTTATTTTTTGCCAAGTCCTTTGGAGCACCCTGAACTTCCTCCATCATCACCACTCCCTCTTGGTCATATATTATTTCTTGAAATTCTTCTGTGTGAGACAGTTCTTTTTGGTACAGTGACTTTGTGTACTCCTTTCATCAGATTGCATTGAATGTATTAATTGCCTTTGGTAGTATTTTCACTTTCATAATATTGAGTCTTCCTATCCATGAGCAAGTTACATTCTTCCATTTCTTCAGGCCTCACTTTTTTTTTGTAGTAATATTTTGTAATTTTCTTTGAATAAATCCTTTGTGTTCTTGCTTAGATTTATTCTCAAGTATTTAATCTTGTGATTAGCTATTGTGACGGATATTGTTGTTCTTAGCTCCAGGTCTGTATTTTCTTGTCACTGTAGAGAAATCCAATTGATTTTTGTATGTTGATCTTGTATCCTTCCACTTTGCTGAATTGGTCAATTATGTCCAGTAGTTTTCTTGCTGAGTCTTTAGGGTTTTCTAAGTATACTCTCATATCATCTGCATACAGAGATAATTTTACATCCTCTTTGCCAGTTTGGAAATTAAAAGATCATTCCCCAGACCTGACTTATTAAAAATAAAGGTCCTCAAGAAGGTTTTGTTGTCTTTAAATAAGAGGCTTTAATAATAACCAAAAAAAAGAAAGAAAGATGACACTTAACAACAACAGTGATGTCAGTTTGAGGACTTTGGTGTGTCTGGTTCAGGCTGTGTTTTTTCCGATTACTAGCTATGCATCTGAGACCTGGGCCATAAATAAGAATGACAGAATAAGAACTGATTCCTTTGAGCTGTGCTGTTCAAGAAGAGAAGTGATCATTCCATGGATGGTGAAAAAAACAAATAAATATGTCTTGGAGAGGATGCTATCTGAGTGCTCTTTGGAGGCAAGAATGATGAGGCTGTGCCTCACATACCTTAGACATATTGCTAGGAGGTGCTTCCTTGGAGAAGGATATGATGTTGGGAATGGTAGAGGGTCAGCAAAGGAGAAGAAGCCCATTGACTGGGTGGATTGACAAGGTGACTGCTGCAATGAGCTCTTGTGTGCCAGGAGGTATTAGGATGGTTCAGGACAGTACTGGTTTCAGGTCTTTTGTTCATAGAACTGCTATGAGTCATACTTGATTTGATGTCACCTAACAACAGCAACAACAGATATAGAACAAAACTGTACTTGATTCTATTTTAATTTAATTCATAATTAATATCTATGTAAATGTTATTGAAGAAATAAAAAGACCTATGGTATTGGAAAAATCTTTTGTTAAGGACCTCTATAAAGATCTAAGGAGAAAAGATGTTTATTTACAGACTAAAATGCATCTGTCTTAAGTCATTATATTTTCAATTGCTTCATTTGAATGTGCAAATTGGGCAATGAGAAAGGAAGGAAAAGGAGTAATTTATGCCTTTGAATTGTGGTATTGTCAGAGTATGAAATAGACTACCTAAAACACCTGTCTTGAATTACATGAAGTAATATAGGGTGAGAGACCTATACTTTGACCAGGAAGCAGTTGTCAGAA
>NW_006405614.1:0-1663 GCF_000299155.1 Elephantulus edwardii
TAGGGTTTTCAGAGGCCTGCTATTTCAGAAGTGGGTGGCCAATCCTTCTTCCTAGTCTGTCTTAATCTGAATGTTCAGATTTAGAGGAGTATCTGACAGAGCAATTTGTGGGGCAGTTAAAGATAAATCCCTTATTTTGGGGGTAAACGTTAGTTAAAGTGTTGATCCCACCCTTAGCCCACCGCCATTACCCACTTGCTTCCCAGCTCCACCCTCCACCAGGATAATCCTTCTCATCTACCAAGAAACGTCATTAGAGTTAATTTTCATGTCCATAACCCCACCAAACTCTCTTCCAGGGATACTATACTTTCACTATTGTTGTTATGTTAGATATGTTAGAGTTGGCTCCAACTCATCATAACCCTGTGTAGAACACAACAAAATTATTTCTGAATCTCTGCCATTTTAAGAATCTCCACTGTGCTTAAATCCATTGTTTCAGTCACTGTGCCAATTACTGGGTCTCATTGAAGGTCTTTTTTTCTTTGATCCTCCATGATTTCACAATAGTGTTCTTTAGGGACTAGTCCTCTCCATATAACATGCCAAAAGTATATCCAACAAGTCTCTCCAATCTTGCTTCTGATGACTACTCTGGCTGCACTTATTCCAAGACAGATTTGTTCATTCTTTTGTCACTCCGTAGTAGGTTCAGTATTCTACAGCACCACATTTCAAAGGTATAATTTCTTCTTTATCTACCCATTATTCAATTCTAGAATCCACTTCCACATTTTAGGTATCTGTTAGAAATAGCCACTCCTAGTACCAAATTCTGACTTGATTATTTAGTGCTTTTGTAACAGGAATATCTTAAGCAGACGGATTTAACAAGGAGAAATTTAGTCTCTCACAATTTTGGAAGCTAGATGTCTAAATTCAAGTGTCAGCTCTAAGGATAAGTTTTCACTCTTTGTCAGCTCTGAGAGAAGAGCCTTGACTCCTTTCAACATCTGTGGGCTTAGTCTTCGTTCCTTGGAGACCTCCATGTGTCTTGGTATTAATTCTTTCCTGTGTATAGGAGGTACTCAGTGAAGGAACTATGGATCCAAAGGACATGTTCTACTCTGCTTCTAATTTCTTAGTGATACTGAGGTCTCCTTTCCTCACTTGATGCCTTTATGTAGTGTTGTTGGAGGGGAGCTTGGAATATCCCATGGACTGCAAAAAGAATGAATAGGTATGTCTTCAGGAAAGTGTAGCCAAAGTGTTCCTTGGAGGCAAGGATGATTAAGCTTCTTCTTATATACTTTGGGTATGTTGTTCTTATGTGCCACCGAGTCAACTATGATTCATAGTGACCCTATATACAATAGCTCTAAACTCTGCTCTATCCTGAGCCAATCTCTCTTGTCTCTAACACATCTATTCCCATTACCCCAGTTACTATGTCAGTATATGTCATAATGGGTCCTATTCTCCTGAGCTGTCCCTCAACCCTTCCAAGCATGATGTCCTTCTCCAATGACAACATGTCTTTCTCCTGGCAACATGTCCAAAATATGTGAGACAGAGTTTCAAAATCTTTGCCTCTAAAGAACAACTTGGTTTCACCCTCTCCAGGACAGATCTATTTGTTTTCTTGGCAGTCTGTTCAATACTCTTCTCCAGCAGTGCAACTCAAAAGCACCGATTCTTCTTCTGTCATCCTTAGTCATTG
>NW_006405615.1:0-1663 GCF_000299155.1 Elephantulus edwardii
CACTGATTGTGCCAGCTCGTGGGCAACAATCTTTTATTGCTGAAGAATGGGAAGATAAAGAATTACTTAAAGGTAATTTTAATTCAGTTATGAGCTTACATTTTACAGAATGTTCCCAAGGGGCTTATGCTTTCTAAATTTTGTGATCTGGACATGTTGTATGTAGTTATTTAAAATTTTTAGTTGAAAATGACAATAACATATATAGAAGTAATTTTTTTCCTTGTCATCTCAATTTACTTTGAAGAAACAGTTAAACCTTAAGTACTTTTATTGCATATGAACTTTCCCCTGAGATACAAACTGAACAAGTGGCCCCTGGCCACTTCTACCAGGTACTAATTTGTAAATAATTGTGAATACAGAAAATGTAATACCATCAGTTACTTAATTTTCTACATAAAAATAACTCCAAGTAGGTAAAACACTAAGGCCCTTGACTATTTTTACACAGCTTGTATAATTACTTGGAATTTTTTTTCAAATAATGATATTTTCTCAAATGTTAAAATTCTGTCTTACTGCTTTTGAATGGAATCAAAGCCCTCAGTAACTTCCAGCCTCCCTCTCCTAGCCAGGCACCAGGCATCTCTGTAGAGGCCATACAGAGTAAGTATTCTTGCATGGCTAATGCACACTGACAGTGGCATGGGGGAATTTACCAAGCAAGTCTAATGTCTGAGCTTGGTAGAAAAATTGGCATCAGTATCGTGTTTTGTTTTGTTTTGTTTTTTTCTAGAGCAAATATACAGACCTTGTCATTAATCCATGAGTTGTTGTTGGAGCCTATCTGATGCAAAATGTGATTGGGGCCTTTTCTCTCCATTCATCTTCCACATTCCCTGTACTTGGGTCATAAGCACTTATCTGCTACAAATTTAACTAGAGTGTGCATATGTGAGAAAGCATGGGCAACCTGCACGAACCCTGGAACTCTTATTTACTCTCATGTTTTAATAGATTGTGATACAAATTTGACCTTTTCATATGACATATTGGAAGTTCTGGGCCACATTAGATCATTGTGCCCAGTGTCAAGTTGTCATGAGCTCTCTCTCTCCTGTAGGGCCTGTGAGTCAAAGTAAAGAAACAGTGACTTTGTATAATCATAGCCATAATATATCCTTGCCTTTTCAAGTGTACATGACAACTAATAGCAAGACCTTCACCAACGTAAGGCCAATGAAGATGAATAGTGAATGAATAAACATAATCACATTTAGCTGAGTTAACACCTGTTGCACTGTGAGTTTGACTTGGAGTTTATCTGGAAAGGCTGTAAGATGAATGCCTAAGGTATGTGTCCATTGCATGGTTATTTATACATGTAAACTTCATTGGAAAAATGGCAGATGGAGGAATAGCTACCAGAGGTGAGGATGGTTCAGACTGGCGGGCCTGCCTGGAGAGGCAGTCCAATGTCCAGCCGATGCTGTCTGCCCTCTGCCTCCCACTCAGAATGGGGCCCAGGCCCAGCAACGTCATGCCAAATGAAAAACTGTTAAACTATAAAGTCTCAGCAGTACTCTAGAGCTATTGAATAAGGATCTGCACTAGGTCCCTGGAGACCTAGATCCTCAAGAATAACTGGGAGACCACTGCAGGGCTTGGGGTCCTGAAAGCAGGCCTCAGCATGGACCTCCAACAGCACCTCAATTCAGAG
>NW_006405616.1:0-1658 GCF_000299155.1 Elephantulus edwardii
CAGCTTAATTAATTAAACATGCAACCATGATACTCAATAATAATGGGTGACTGGAATACATAAGTTGAGAACAGGGAAGAAGGATTATAGTTGGGGAAACATGGACTTGGTGAAAGAAATGAGGCTGGAAATAGAATGATAGAATTCTGTAAAATCAATGACCTATTCATTACAAACACCTTTTATAAGAAACATAAATATCAACTGTATACATGCACTTCACCTGATGGTCTACACAGGAACCACATTGATGACATCTATAGAAAAAAGAACTGATAGAGAAGCTCAATATCAGCTGTGAAAACTAGGCCACGTGCTGATTGTGGAATAGACCATCAACTACTAATATGCAAGTCCAGGTTGGGTTTAGAAGGGGTCGTGGTACTAGGGATATTGTAGCTGATGTTAGATGGATCTTGGCTGAAAGCAGGGAGTACCAGAGGAATGTCTCTCTGTGTTTCATTGACTATGCAAAGGCATTTGACTGTGTAGATCATAACAAACTGTGGCTGACTCTGAGAAGAATGGGAATAACAGAACACTTGATCGTTCGAATTTGAAACCTATACTTGGACCAGGAGGAAGTCATCAGAACAGAGCAGGGCAACACTGCATGGTTCAAAATGGGAAGGGCGTATGCATAGGGTTGCTATGAGTTGCAAACGACTCGACGGCACATAACAACAGCAACAATAACAATCTAGCCCAACACCTTCAATTCTCAATTTGGGAAATTACTACTACTACCTTGGGTGATGGTAGTAGGTTCATCAGAAATTATGAAATTGGCTCAGGCTAGAGCAGGGTTCAGAGCTGTTGTACACAGGGTCACTATGAGTCAGAGTCTACTTGATGGCACATAACATCAGCAACAACAACAATCTTTAGTAGGGAGAGTTGACCTAAGAGTAAGAAACTGTGCTGCAATCCCAAAGGCACATGGATTGAGGCTATGGGAGAAGGATGGGCAATCTCTTCCCCAGCAATTATCTGCCTCTGAAAACCCACAGAGGGGTCAGCTATGGGTTGGATCTGACTCTGTGGTACATAACAACAACACAATCTTTAGTTGTTGTTGTTATGTGCCATCGAGTTGCCTGTGACTCACAGTGACCCTATATATAGCAGCTCTGAAGCCTGCCCTGTCCTGAGCCAGTCTCACTGACTCTGCCATACCAAATCCCATTGTCCTAATTACTGTATTAATCCATCTCATCTGGGGTCATCCTCTTCTGTGCTGTCCCTCCACACTTCCAAGCATGGTATCCTGCTCTAAGGACCGGTCCTTCCTGGCCACATGCTCAGAGTATGTGAGAAGAGCTTCACAATCCTAGCCTCCAAAGAGAAACTTATTTTCACCCTCTCCAAGGCAGACCTATTTGTTTTCTTGGTAGTCCATGGTATGTTCAAGACTCTACTCCAGCACCACAACTCGAAGGCATCTTCTGTTCTTCTGTCATCCTTAGTCATTGTCCAAGTCTCTGATGCATGGCAAATAATTCACAGAAATAACTTGTGGCTTAAGCCATCATATCAAGGGGTGGCTGGGGGAGAGAGGTGCTGGATCGAGTAGGCCCGAATGCAAGGGATACTGAGTAGAAGGGAAGAGATAAGACACAATCTTTAGTAAGATTACTAATTTATTAATATTATCTAAT
>NW_006405617.1:0-1661 GCF_000299155.1 Elephantulus edwardii
AACTACAATCCCAGAGGCGCACGGTTCGAATCCACCAGATGCTCTGCTGGGGAAGGAGGGGCAATCTCCTCCTGTACCAGTCAGATCTGATTTGATGGCACACGCACACAAAATAATTAAATAAAATTTAAAAAAAAAAGAAATTGTTTGCTGTGTTGATAGCTGTCAAGACAAGCATGACTCATAGCAACCCTATGAGCAATAGGCCTAAAGCCTTTATATAACTATCATCATTTATCAAAGTTCATAGATATTCCAGAGGCATGTTGCTTAGGTAGTGCATACCACTCCTGCTTCCAATGTTAGGAAATGTGGATATATAAAAATGATCTCAAAGTTAAAATATATTAACACATGAGTATATTTCTACATATAAATGTGTGTAGATATGCATCATGTCCATATAAACGTGTACAAATAAATACTCATATATATTAATATTTCCATTATGGTGTAGGAAAAGTCTCCTGTTATGCAAAAATTTTCCATTTCTGTAAAAGTTATAATACATTTATAGATTGATTGCCTGGTCAATATAATTTTTTAACTCACAATACTGAAATCAAATAATAACGAATTCTATCATTTTATACATATTTATGTTTATACATATATATACAATACATACACATATATACAGAGATAGATGATACCATTTCACCAAGGGATACTTTAAAAATAGCATAATCTATTTGGGGAAATATCCTTCAAATATATTAACTAAAATGAAGATTTTTCAGAGAAAATGCTAGTATATTGAAAAATGAAACATATTATGACTGCTGTAATAAACAAAAATTAATATTTAAGAGAACTGCTACTGATCATGCTTCTAGAAATAAGAGGAGACTCACAGAAAAGATGAAGTGGTTCAAGACTTTATTAGAAGTCATCATTATCCATCAATAAATGAATGGATAGTAAAACTATGCTATTTTCACACAAAGGAATACTATGCAGCACTGAAAAACAAGGGACTAATAAAATATTACACAACCTGGATGACACTGGAGAACATTGATCTGACTGATATATCTTGGTCACAAAAGGACAAATACTTTTATCTCTGATGTTCATTTTAATGATTTATGTTTTTCTACCCACAATTTACTATCTGTACACTTTAATGTGTCCAAAATAAGGCTGAAATAACAAGCTTCTACCTGTCATCAGAAAGAAAAAGTTCTTTATTTTATGTACTCATCAATGCCTTTATCATATTTTATTTAGTAAATTAAAGTTTTCAAGAAATTAACACAAATTCTGAAGTTTCTCTCACACCCTGGGAACTTTAGCCATCATGTTCTTTATAAAGGAGATTTCTTCCTTTCCTTTTTAAAGGAAAACTCTAAAAGACTTTGCAGAAATACACAGCTGTATTTTGATTTGTATTTGGCTCATTCACTTCATACATTAGAATATAAAAATACTAGTGAATTAAATTTCAGTAAAATTAATTAAATAAAATTATGCTTTAACTCTATAGATAATGAAATGGAAATATGGATATTAAAAAAACTTCTGAAAACTTACTAACAAAACTGTTGTTAAGAAATTGTTTGTTATGGGAGCTCTGGTGGCCTAGTGGCAAGGAGCTGCAACTACAATCCCAGAGGCGCACGGTTCGAATCCACCAGATGCTCTGCTGGGGAAGGAGGGGC
>NW_006405618.1:0-1635 GCF_000299155.1 Elephantulus edwardii
CCAAGAAGAGTGCGAACATTCATTACAAAGACAGAAGAGGAAGAAAAGACCAAAATGGATGTCAGGAGAAACTCTGAATATTGCACTGGAGTGCAGAGAAGCCAAAGCACAAGGAAGAATTCAAGATACTAAAGAGCTGAACAGAAGATTTCAAAAGATAGCATGGGATGACAAAGTAAAATATTACAATGAAATGTGCAAGGAGTTGGAGTCAGAAAACCAAAAGGGTCAAACTCGCTCAGCATTTCTTAAGCTCAAGGAACTGTAGAACAAATTCAAACCTAGAGTTGCTATAATCAAGGATGCTTTAGGCAGGGTATTAAATGATCCAGGAGGGATCAAAAGAAGATGGAAAGAATATACTGAGTCATTGTATTGTAAGGAATTGGCAGACACTGAAGAGTTTAGTGAAACAACATATGAGCAAGAGCCTATGGTGATGAAGGAAGAAGTTCAAGCTGCTTTGAAAGAAATAGAAAAAAAATAAGGCCCCAGGAATAGATGGTATACCAATTGACATATTTCAGCTAACAGATGCTGCCCTGGAGAACCATCACTTGGCCAACTGACTGGAAAATATCTATATTTGTTCCAATTCCAAAGAAAGGTGACCCAACAGAGTGTGGAAACTATATAACAATATCGTTAATTTCACATGCAAGCAGGATTCTGCTGAAGATTATCCAAAAATGACTGGAACAGCACATCAGCAGAAAACTGCCAGAAGTTCAGGCTGAGTTTAGAAGGGGTCATGGTACTAGGGATATTGTAGCTAATGTTAGATGGATCTTGGCTGAAGGCAGGGAGTACCAGAGGAATGTCTATCTGTGCTTCATTGATTATGCAAAGGCGTTTGACTGTGTGGACCATAACAAATTGTGACTGACTCTGAGAAGAATGGGAATCCCAGAACACTTGATCGTGCTAATGAGAAACTTATACTTAAACCAAGAGGCAGTCGTCAGAACAGAGCAAGGAAACACTGCATGGTTCAAAATTGGGGAGGACGTACGCCAGGGATGTGTCCTGTCTCCATACCTTTTCAACCTGTATGCAGAACAGATCATCTGGGAGGCTGGGCTCTATGAGGAGAAAGGCAGCATCAGGATTGGTGGAAGATCTATCAAAAATCTGCATTATGCAGATGACACAATCCTGCTTGCTGAATCTGAGGAGGACCTGAGGCGCTTGCTGCTGAGGGTCAGGGATAGCAGTCTTCAGTATGGATTGAGGCTCAATGTCAGGGAGACAAAGATTCTCACCACTGGACCAACTGGCAGCATCAGGATGGATGGTGAAGAGATTGAGATTGTTCACAGTTTTAGTCTGCTTGGCTGCACAATAACACTCTTGGCACCAGCAGCCAGGAAATGAAAAGATGTATTGCAATGGGAAAGTCAGCTATTAGGGACCTCTCTAAAGTACTGAAGAGTAATGGTGTGTCTCTGGAGACTAAGGTGAGTCTGGTGCAGGCCGTGGTCTTTGCAATCACTTGTTATGCGTCAGAGAGTTGGAAAATGACCAGGGAGGATAGAAGGACAATTGATGCTTTTGAGCTTTGGTGTTGAAGAAGAGTGTTGAATGTACCATGGACTGCTAAGAAAACAAACAGATTCATCCTGGAGAGGGTTAAAC
>NW_006405619.1:0-1600 GCF_000299155.1 Elephantulus edwardii
CGTACCGTCTCTGACACTCCCATCCCAATTATCCCAGTCACTGAATCAATCCACCTCATAGAGGGCCTTCCTCTCCTGCGCTGTCCCTCCACCCTCTCAACCATGATGTCCCTCTCCAAGGACCGGTCTCTCCTCACAACATGTCCAAAGTATGTTAAATGGAGCCTCAGAATCCTTGCCTCCAAGGAGTCACCCGGTTTAACCCTTCCCAGGACAAATCTGTTTGTTCTCCTAGCAGTCCATGGTATTCTCAATACTCTTCTCCAGCACCACAGCTCAAAGGCATCAATTCTCCTTCTTACATCTCATAGACTTCCAAAAACAAACAAACCAACAAATGTCTTAGAATGGGTACAACCAGGTGCTCTTTGGAGGCAAAGATGAGGCTTTGCCTTACATACTTCTGGAATGTTCCTAGGAGCAACTATTCCTTGAAGAGGGACATGATGAAAGGCAGAGAGAATTACTGTCAATGAAGGACAGTAAGACCTTGGAGCAGATGGATTGACACGGTGACTGTCACAATGACTTTAATGTGTCAGGAAGTGTGAGGATGGCACAGGACAGGACAGGGTCCAGACCATAGGGTCACTCAGGGTCGTACTTGACTTGACGGCATTTAATGGCACCTAAAAACAACAACATGATTTGATATGGAAAAAATAAGTGATTTTAATATATTTAACAAGACTTACACATTCTGATTAATGACAGTGAGAATGAGATTTAAGATCACAGATTGTAGTTGTTGTTATGTGTTGTTGAGATGAAATACTGCCAGATATTGTACCATTCTCACAATCACTGAATTGCTATGTTTAAGCATAATCATTGAACTGTTACAGTCTTATAGTCATTGCTTTAATCCATCTCATGATGATAACATTTTACTTAAATCATCATATTTTCCTTCAGTTACTGATCTCTCCTGATAACATGACCAAAGCATGTGAGACAAAGTCTCACTGTTTTCATTTCTAAGGAGAATTCTGCCTTCTTTCAGGACAAGTAAGTTCTTTCTTCTGGAGGCCCACAACGCACTCAAGATTCTCCCCTAGAATCACGCTTAAAAGGCAGCAGTTCTTTTGGTCTTCTATTATTTATTGCACCATTTGTATGCAGCTTGAACTCATTGCTGCTGAGTCATAATTGATTCATGGCTGATCCTCCAATGGTTTTCAGAGGCAGCAAAAGAAATAGCCTGTCTTTCTCTTACAGAGCAGCTGGTGGAGTTGAGCCATCTGATTTGTAATGGGCAGTGCAACTCTTTACCCAGTAGGCCACCAGAATTCCTTCTACACGGTTTCTAACAGTTTAATTGTTATAGAAGCAGATTGTCTCATCTTTCTTGGTAGGTTCCAATTGCCTTCCTTGTCATTAGCAGCCAAGGACTTTAGAAGTTTGTCACTAGATTTTCATATTTGTTTGAGTATAGTTTTTCATAATATTTTAATGTTAGTTTTTTATTTTAGTTGGGTCTGTTGTGATGTTACCTGATTAATCTCTTATTCGGATTATTTGCGTCTTCCCTCTCTTTTCTTTTGTGAGTTTTGCTAGTGGAGTATCGATTTTGTTGATCTTTTCAAAGAACCAACTAGAG
>NW_006405620.1:0-1661 GCF_000299155.1 Elephantulus edwardii
TACTACTGGTGCGGCCGTGGTGTTGGGTGCGAGGGTCGTCCCGTTAGTCGGAGTTATCTTAGTGGTCGGCGTTAAAGTCGTGATATTGGCGGGAGACTCCGGGGTGGTGGAGTTCGAGTCCACAGATAGCACAGAGAGCGCAGCCAGGCAGGTGGCGGCCCAGAGGAGCTGGAGAGAAAGCCCCGACATTGCGTCCTCAGAACTGGAACTCACGAAAAGCTGCAGCGCACCACACTCGGCTGGCGTTTCCGTCCCCTGCGGCTCAGACCCAAGACTCGTCTCACATACTGTTTGAGCACATGGCTGTGAGTCGCAAACAACTCAACAGCACATAACATTAACAACAATATATGATCAAGAGGCAATGGTGATGAAAGAGGAACTTCAAGCTGCTCTGAAGGAATTGGCAAAAATCAAGGCCCCAAGAATTGATGAAACACTAATTAACATGCTTCCACAAATAGATGCTGTTCTGGACGTGCTCACCAGGTTGTGCAAGAACTCTGGAGGGTGAAATCAAGTTGAACCTTGGAGGCAAGGATTTTGAAACCCTGCCTCACATATTTTGGGCAAGTGGCCAGGAGGTACCAGTCCTTTGAGAAGGACATCATACTTGGAAGGATGAAGGGACAGTTCAGAAGAGGAAGATTCCAGATGAGATGGACTAATACAGTAATTGTATGGGGGTAGGTATATTGGAGTCACTGAGACTGGCTCAAGATAAGGCAGTCTTCAGCTCTATTGTACATAGGGTTGCTATGAGTTGCAGATAGGCACATAAGAACAACAACCACCTCCAAAAGGTCAGTGGTGAAAGGTAGTTTTCTGAAGACCAACTTGATGACAGTTGATTGGGATTTTATTTTGACCTATTTCTTTTTTTTTTTCATTCTTACTGGAAAGTAAAAATACTGATTTGATTCAAATAAAAAAACACAATAGTATGTCTGTTGATAAAATACTGATACCATTGCAAAGGAAATGGGAAAGATCTGGCTGCAACCTAAAAAATATAGAGTAATTGTGGGTGTAGTTCAATGGTAATTAATTTTATAAAGCACAGTGTGTGAGAATGATTGTATGAAACACAATGTGAATGAAGGAAAGTGTGAAACACGGTACATACTAATTTTATATGCAAAACAATATAAAAATTTTAAAAATTTGAAAACAATGTGAAAAAAGCTTTCTATTAGCATTATTATTTGAAAATATTTTTTAAAAATAAGGCAATTTTGGTTTAACTCAATTTAGTGGAAAGGAGGTAAATATTTTCAGTGAGGAAGCTATGGTGGTATTCCTTAGGGAGTTGTGCTGCTAACCCAAAGATGGCATCTCTCGGGCAATTCAAATTGGCCAGCGGCACCACCAGGGAAAGGTGGATCATCTCCTCCCACACAATTTTCAGCTTCCAAAACCCCACTGGAGACTTAGCTATGAGTCAGTTTCCCCTCAACAGCAATGCATTGAGTTTATTTTCATTTGTTCTGATCACACTGCAAGGAAATTGTCTAGAACATTTTTGGTCTTAAAGTACATTGTTGTGTTGTTGTTATGTGCCGTCGAGTCGTTTGCGACTCATAGCGACCCTATGCACAACAGCCCTAAACCCTGCTCTATCCTGCACCAACCGCACTGCCTCCGACACACCCATCCCGATT
>NW_006405621.1:0-1660 GCF_000299155.1 Elephantulus edwardii
TGTTGTTATGTGCCGTCAAGTGGCTTGCGACTCATAGCGACCCTATGTACAACAGCCCTAAACTCTGCTCTGTCCTGTGCCAATTGCACTGTCTCTGATACACCCATCTGATTACCCAAGTCACTGAATCAATCCACCTCAAAGAGTGTCTTCCCCTTCTGCGCCGTCCCTCCACCCTACCAAGCATGATGTCCCTCTCCAAGGACCAGTCGCTCCTTACAAAATGTCCAAAGTATGTAAGATGAAGTCTCAGAATCCTTGCCTCCAAGGAGCTGCCTGGTTTAACCCTCTCCAGGATGAATCTCTTTGTTTTCCTAGCAGTCCATTGTACCTACAATATTCTTCTCCAGCACCACAGCTCAAAGGCATCAATTCTTCTCTCCTCCTTAGTCATAACGTAGTGAACTTTCTGATGCAAAAAAAGTGATTGCAAAGACCATGGCCTGTATCAGATGCACCTTAGTCTCCAGAGTGACACCATTGCTCTTCAGTACTTTGGAGAGGTCCCTAACAGCTGACTTTCCCATCACAACACGTCTTTTAATTTTCTCACTTTTGGTGCCAAGAGTGTTGACTGTGGAGCCAAGCAAACTAAAGCTGTGAACAATCTCAATGTCTTCACCATCCATCCTGCTGCTGCCAATTGGTCCAGTGGTGGGAATCTTTGACTTCTTGACATTGAGCCTCAATCCATATTGAAGGCTTCAGTCCTTGACCCTCTGCAGCAAGCGCTTCAGGTCCTCCTCAGTTTCAGCAAGCAGGGTCGTGTCATCTGCATAACGCAGATTGTTAATAGATCTTCCACCAATCCTGAACCCACATTTCTCCTCATACAGCCCAGCCTCCCAGATGATCTGTTCTGTACACAGGTTGAAAAGTTATGGAGACCGGACACATCCCTGGCTTATGCCCTTCACAATTTTGAACCATGCAGTGTTTCCTTGCTCTGTTCTAACGACTGCCTCTTGGTCCAAGTATAAGAAAGCTAAAACTAGTGCAGAGGTAAGAGAAAGATTTTCTATCTAAGAATTTTTAAAATCTTAGTGTCATATGTTGTTGTTGTTAAGTGCCATCGAGTTGTAGACTACTCATAGCGATCCTATGAAAAAAAGACCTGAACACTTGTATAACGTTCATAGTTTCTCTACGTTCAGAGAGTTTCCAAAAGCAAGCTATTTTTGAAGTGGATGCCACTCCTGCTTCCAAGCCTGTTTTAATGGGGGAGCACCACCAAACACTGTCCACCATGGGTAACCATCATTGCATTTGACACTTCTGTGTCACAGTGTTTAGCATCATAGCAAGCATGAGTTACAGCAAATGGACATACCAGGGCTATACCACTTAGAAGAAAGTTTGACCAAAAACAATGAAAACCAGACCTGAGGGTCTCAGATTAAAATCACCCGCCATTGGCTTGGTAGCATAACTTTCTACCCACTAGGCCAACAGAGCTCTTTATGTTGTCATATTACTATATAGTACTGTAAAATATTAATTTTCTATTACTATGGTCAACACTCTTGGCACCAGCAGTCAGGAAATCAAAAAGCGTATTGTGATGGGAAAGTCTGCTGTTAGGGACCTCTCTAAAGTACCCAGGAGCAACAGTGTCTCTCTGGAGACTAAGGTGCACCTGATACAGGCCATGGTCTTTGCA